>NC_086317.1:394615433-394847933 GCF_036172605.1 Pelobates fuscus
ACCATGAGTGACCACAATAGAACAGCCATAATGGTCACTCTTCTATAAAGTATTCTTACAGCCCAGTCCCTTTTATTTGCTTATCTGATGCTGTTGTTTTATGCTTCTCAAACATTCTATCTGGCTTTATGGATATATATTCTGGAATTCCTTTTTGTGTATTTAAAGTGCCACTCTAGCTCAAGAAGGGGTGAACACCCTTTTATTCAGCTACCTATTTCCGAGGTCCCTCTGCACTGGTTCAGTCTCTTCCAATTTTAAGGGAACAGCGAATACTGCGCACATTAGGCCTTCCCCATAGAAAACATTGAATTGATGCTTTCCTATGGGGATATTGAAGATGCTGGAATTCCTCATGCAGAGTGCGAGGACATTCAACATTGTTAAAGTGAAAATATAGTTATGCAGTTATAACATTTAAAGGGACACTCCAGGCACCCAGACCACTTCTGCTCATTGGAGTGGTCTGGGTGCCAGCTCCCACTACTCCTAACCCTGCAAGTGTAATTATTGCAGTTTTTTTTATAAACTGCAATAATTACCTTGCAGGGTTAACTCCACCTCTAGTGGCTGTCTACTAGACAGCCACTAGAGGGAACTACCTGTTTCATAGCACAGGAAACCTGTGCTAGAGCGTCGCTCAAATCCCCATAGGAAAGCATTGAAATTCGTTTTCAATGCTTTCCTATAGGGGGGCGCTCATGCGCATTAGGTCTCCTCGGCCGGTGGGCGGGATCAGTCTCGCCCTCCGGCCGACGGAAGCACAGGGAGCAGAGAAGGAGGCAGCGACGAGGGACATCGCCGCTGCCTCAGGTAAGTGACTGAAGGGGTTTTCACCCCTTCAGTAACCGGGGATTGGTGGGTGGGAGGGAGAGGGACCCTCCAGTGCCAGGAAAACGGATTGTTTTCCTGGCACTGGAGTTTCCCTTTAACAGAGTTACCAACCAGATAATCTTGTTTTAAATAATTTATCAAATTAACAATATATGCCTGATATAATCATGCAAAATGACGAAATGCATCTTTTGTTGCTGGTTTACTGAAATATTTCAGTATCTTTTATCAGTTTGACCTTGAACAATTAAAAAAATTCAAGAAAAAATATTTGGGTGCACGAGTTTTAACTTTTTCTTTGTTCTGAATTTGCAGAGTTCTCTAGCAACTGCAGCCAAAACACACTGGGATGTACGCATAACTGTGCACCAACCTTGAGTGGACCAATGTGTTATTGTAACACGTCTTACCAGTTGGCTGACGATGGCAAGACTTGCAAAGGTTTGTGTTTTCTAGATATTCCAGCAAACATTCTTCATTCGTCATTGTGGGCTATGAAATCATGCAACAGACGACTACATTTCAGCATAGGAACACAATATTGAGGAAGGGTTTGGTGCTGACAACCAGTTTTCTAGTGAGAGAAACAATAACAAAAGTTAAGAATTGTGAAATCTAAATGATGAAATCATGAACTCATTGTTTATGCTGGAGAAACATAACCACATACTGAAAATTTTGAGGAGCCAGCAAATTTGAAAGCCGATGTTCTGGAAAGCCAACGAATCTTTAAAAACCTTTAATTTACCATAGAGATTGTCGATTAGCCAGTTTAATAGTTTGTGTTGGCATTTAAATCCCAGTGTAGTCACTTTTTTCTTAGGCACTCTTTGAGACCATTCAGGGTATCTAGGAAAACTTGCTGGCCACTCTTCGATTACTCTGAAATAATTTAGAATTGAAATGATATTGTTACAAATGGGAAATCAAGATTTTATAGAAAAAATAAATGTTCCTCTTTTTTTTTTTTTTCTTTACAAAGTTATGTATCCCTCCATCATGAGCTAAGAAGTGAAAATAATTTGATCTCATACATACCATGATATAAACTGTTTTTTCTAAAGGTGTAGAACTAATAAATGTGCGCTACACTAACTGTAGGACCTAATTGTGCACTCATTACTTTTAAAGCAGGCACAGTATGATTCATTGAAATCAGATATACCTCATTAATAACTGTAAATATACACCAAGAAAGGTAACTGCACAGTGTATTGCTGATCACTTGACCATGTTACGGACTGGAAATGCAGGCGCGTATATGTTGCCATTTTTTACCATGCAATCACAGATGTTCCTACAAGATCGTCCTGTCATTCATTGAAATGAGAACCTCAGTAGATTAAACCTCTTAAAAATGTTGATGAAAGCTGCAGACCAGAATTTGTAGGTTGTAATTCATAGGTAGCAACTTTATTTTAGCCCATCGCCTTCTAGATTTGGTGCTTTCTTAAATGTTTGCACCTTCCTGCATTCTACGCTAATCATTGCCTTCCCTCTTTGCAGACTTCGATGAATGCACAGTGTATGGGACCTGCAGCCAGTTGTGCATTAACACTGAAGCATCATATATATGTAGGTGTGTGGAGGGGTATCTGTTGCAACCTGATAACAAGTCTTGCAAAGCAAAGAATGGTATGTATTGCTTGTTTTTTTTTTTTTTTTATGTTCGGCCTTTATCTGTTAAATTCAAATGAAGACCTAAAGAAAATGTCATGGGCTAAAAATAATTATCATTACTCTGATGTGTTGTAAGGTTATCCCTGTCCTGGCGCTTTTATAACATAAACTGCTAGTGAATTTATGGATTATTATTATTTTTATTATTTTTTCAGATTTTAGTTTGTGATTGTAAATGAAGTATGTTTTAGCTCTCCTGCATCATTGGTCTTTGGATTACGTTGACGAAAGATGGCCATGCTCTTTGTATTTTTGGATGCTTAGCTAGTTTTGTTAAAAACGGTCAGTCTGTAGTTTAATTCCAGAAAAATCGGGAAACAAAATGTGGAGTTGAGACACAGTGACCGTATTGTTTGATATAGGCATTTTGCCTTCTTTTACAAACAATTCTTGCTAAACTGAAATCAATGTAACACCTTTGCACGTGTGAGATTGTGTGAGATACACAGTACACAATGACCGTGCAGCCGTGTTGATACATATACCCTAAATTGTTCTTTCTGCTGCTTATATTTCACATACAATGGTGCTATGTGATGCATACATTAACGTTTACAGATTGCTAAAATCATTAAATCAAGCATGTCTCCTTCATGGCAGCGCCCTTTGTCTAAAGATATATAGCCAATGTTTTCAAATAAATGTGAAGAATTGCGCAACATACATTTTTTGTATTCTTTGGCAGTAAAGACATGTTGCTCTGGATCAGAGGCAGCCTTCCAGTTAGATAAAGAAAACATGCACAACACAATTAAGGCTTACATTTTAACATTTGAATTAAATAATAATACATACGAACGCATCAAAAACCATAACAGTATCGTTTGGTAATGAAAACAAAGTCTATGGAAGTCGTGTCGGATTACATGCAGAGCTAATCTTTCTATAGGAGTGTCTGGATTGGCTGAGACATATCAGCCATCTTCTAATTAAAGAGGACAATTATGCAGAAACAAAGCTTTAGAATTTTCTGCAAGGAATGGTTTTATACTTAATTCTTTAATGAGTCAAACCCATATATATTTAGCGAAATACATCCCTTTTAAATATAATCTGAGTATTACATTTCCGAATAATAGGGCATTTTCTCAAATGTACTTATAGGTTTCCTTTTATCCTCTACCTTTCAGAGCCAGTTGACAGACCCACGGTTCTTCTTATTGCCAGTACAAAGAACATAGTAGCCACGTACTTAAATGGAGCTTACGTGACAACCATTGTTCCTAGCAGTACTAAGCAAACCACAGCCATGGATTTCAATTATGTGGAGGAGACGGTTTGTTGGATCCACATGGGGGACAGTCCTTCTCAAACTACGCTCAACTGTGCAAAGATTGCCAACCTAAAGGGCTTTACTGACACACGCACCATCAACATCTCACTGAGCCTTCATCGTAAGTGCTTTTTTTTTGCTTTTACATGGAATTTGGTCAAATGTACAGAAATACTAACCAGTGTTGTAACTATATTAATTGGTGAAATTGTTGTATCCAGCTTCTTTGAGTCATAGAGGGGGAACATGCAGGTCACGGTTTCGCCATCAAAGTATCTGCGGCACACTGAAAGGAGTTAGAGTCTTCTAAGACGATGCAGCAGTGATTGTAAAACAGTTTACAATTTCTAGTGAAAGAGAGAATGCATTTTTAAACCCTTTTTTTTTCTTGTATGTCAATGGGCCAAGGTTAAAGGCAAATGCTATTGCCATATGAGTTAACCAGCCCTGAGGGAGCCTCAGCACTCTGCCTCCTGCGAGTGTCCTGGCATGACGGTTTTGATGTGTCATTGGTCTAAATGCTACTGCCAGGCTAGCGAGACAATCTGTACAGACAGTGAAATGATTTAAGCTGAAGCTTAGTCATCTTAAGTACATTTCAGCATTTTACACATCAACATAGCCAAAACACATAAAGTCTGGATGTTAAAAGAGAAAAATAGAATAAATAGGAGTTAAAAAAAAAATGGAAAAAAATATTATTACTGCAATGCTGTCTTGCGCTTGCTCCCAATTTGATGTTGAAATACCAGTGGCTGAACTATTTTCACTTATTTATTTTTGCCAGTAGGGTTTTCAACACATATTGAACTCCGCATGTATATGGTTAAAGGGACAGTATAGGCACCCAGACCACAATATTTCATTGTGTCTTTCATTGCCACAGGGCCAGAGAGGGCAGAGTGGCATTCTAGTGGTAGGCATTTAGTTTTGTATTTCTAACACTATTTTGTTCTTTTAATGGTCCTTGATGTACTGTAATCATATAAAAGCAAACTAGATAGCTGATGAGATGCTACAAATGTGAAGAAAATTATTCAAGTTGCTGGTTCTTTAGGTACCTAAATGTATAGCTTATCCCAAATAAATAAACACATCTGTTTATACCCAATTTGTTAGCTCACATATAATCTGGAAGGTAAACACGGCAACTAGTAAAAACAATAGGTTTTGATTTCCTCTTTGTCATTTTATTGCCTAATTGATACATTATACTACAACCGAGTACTCCATTCTTAACCCCTTAAGGACCAAACTTCTGGAATAAAACGGAATCATAACATGTCACACATGTCATGGGTCCTTAAGGGGTTAAACAACCCTTTTCTCCGTCGACTTATTTTGCTTTACCATATAAAGGCTTTCTTTAAATTAGCCCAATTTTTGTAGTCACATTTTTTTCCAGGAATTCCATTCAACGGTCTATTGATGCAGACACCATTCCCGCTGCTACTCTTATCTTTCTGAGCCTTCTTTGTAGATCAGAAGAGTGATAGTTACCCACTGTTCAAGACATCAGATGTTGGGCTTGGAGCATTACAAATTCCATATATTCCATATATAGGAGTAATTTTGTATTTGGATGCCCATTAATAGTATGTATTTGTCCACCAGCAGATATTTGACAGGTATGGACAGCATGACAGACAGATAGATATATGAAGGCTGAATGCCTTCTCAATGAAAATGTTACTAATGGGACACCAATAAGGACATTTTTCGAATTGGAAATACTGTTGATTACGGAAATTAAGCCATGGTAGGAAGCAACAAGCTTGAACAAGTAGTATTATCTTAATAAAATACCTAGAGGTTGTGAAGGAATATAAATTGATATAAAGGTGATGCTGAATTTTCTGTGATCTATGTCTAAATGTGTAGCAAGAGGAACTGCTTTCCAACATGCAAAATATGAAGAAGTTGCATCTTGTGATTGCGACCGTCTGAGTTAACTGTCACAGTCTAAAATCAGGGCCGTCTTTAACAAGGGGCAAACTGGGCAGCTGCCCCGGGCCCTGTTGCTCCTGGGGGGCCCAAAGCAGCTGCCCTGTGGGCCCCCTGCCCGCAGCCAGGTCTGAACAGCCCACGGGATACTAAGAAATATTCCAGTGGGCTGCTGCAGGTGAGGTAATCAAGGGCCCCCGGCCCTTTAACCCCTTAAGGACCAAACTTCTGGAATAAAAGGGAATAATGACATGTCAGACATGTCATGTGTCCTTAAGGGGTTAAGAGAGCTCCAGACCGGGCCTCTGTCTTCCTGCCTGCTGGGAGGAAGTGTTGTGAGGTCACTTCCTCCCAATTAACTGAGTGCCGCTGGGGAGGAGGAGGCATACAGGGAGAGAAGGTGACCAAGAGAGAAGGTACAGACCAAGAAGAAGAAGACTCCCATCAATCTCAGCCATCCAGCTCCCACTGGACTCCAGGGAAGCCACACTTCTGTAAAGGTAAGGAGGGTGGCTAAACTATGTAAATTGATATGTGTATGTATGTGTGTGTGTGTGTGTATCTGACTGTGTGTGTGTGTATCTGACTCTGTGTGTATCTGACTGTATGTGTGTGTGTGTGTATCTGACTCTGTGTGTATCTGACTCTGTGTGTATCTGACTGTATGTGTGTGTGTGAGTATCTGACTGTTTGTGTATATCTGACTGTGTGTGTGTGACTGTGTGTGTGTGTATCTGACTGTATGTTTGTATATCTGACTCTGTGTGTGTGTGTGTATATTTGACTGTATGTGTGTGTCTAAATGTGTGTGTCTGACTGTATGTGTGTATATCTGTGTGTGTGTGTGTGTCTCACTGTGTGTGTATGTATCTCAGTGTTTGTGTGTGTATCTCACTGTGTGTGTGTATCTGACTGTGTGTGTGTGTGTATCTGACTGTGTGTGTATGTGTATCTGACTGTATGTGTGTATGTGTATATCTGACTGTTTGTGTGTCTGACTGTGTGTGTGTGTGTGTGGGTGTGTGTATCTCACTGTGTTTGTGTCAGTGTTTGTGTGTATATGCGTGTGGAAATGCATACATCCCATCTAACATTGCACACAAATACATTCCGGGGGAGAGGGGGTGGCGGGGGGGGGGGGGGGCAGGAAAGGGGGGGGGGCAGGAGGGCAGGATCCAGGGGGCCCAAGCAAATGCATGCCCAGGGTCCAATCAATGTTAAAGACGGCCCTGTCTAAAATAAGACTGTTTGCAGCTATTTCCTTATTCTTGAATTGCATAAATACACAATGCTCTCCCAATAAAGTGGAGGCGGTATTTAAAACTACAACAACTGTGTCTGTGGTTTGTCTCCCGAGTACTCGATTATTGATCAGGAGCCTCAAATTCATACCATGGGGTGATTAAGCCTCAAAGAATTCCCCACTTTTGCAGAGAATTTACCAAATGCTCACCTACTTTAAAGAGATGGTTTGCAGCATTGGATGATTGCACCTTTATACTTATGAATATTGCTTTAGAATTTAGGCAAGAGCAATTGCTACAGATGCAGTCCAAAAGATACAATTGAAGCTTGAATCTGTTAAATAGGTTTTCAGAAATTTCGTTGCGAGGATTGAAAAGAAATTAGATGATCTGAAATCATAAATTATTCCGACAAAGCAACATAAATTTGTAAGAGACGGACAGGATTACGAAATGGACAAAGTTTATATTCAATGAAGAGAACCATATCGTAAAGAATCGCCTTTGTGGATTTCTAAAAAAAATCTCTCTTAAAAGGCAAAGAAAATAAAGTTTCTTTTAAAGGCTCTCATCACAATTATTTTAATGACAATGTCAGTGATGCCTCTACAGACTCTGCTTCTGCACTTGATTCCAGTGCCTAGGTAGGCAGGAGAAACGTCAATTGATGATGACTTGCCATAAGTGACGAACCAATGCAGAGCAATTCATTCAACTTTTTTCGCAAATCTATGATTGGAAGAGAAAATGGACGCAAATCTAGTGGGAGCAGCATGGCACAGAAGTTGTAGCTCCAGGAACTTAACAGAAAACCTTTACCAGGACATTTAAGCCGTACTCGCATTAGGACTAACCCTATAGCAAATCATTTTATAATGCTTTACTATGGGTTTTTTGGAGACGCTGGATAACCTCATGCATCAGGACTACCAAAAGTTGCCTAACGACCCGGAAGTTCCTGTTGTGCCTGTCTAGTAGACTGCCACTAGAGGTGGAGTTAACCCTAGCAGGTAACTATTGCAGGGCATCACAGCAAGATAGAGCCTATTTGTTGGAAAACAGAGCTGCTAATAAGATTGGAAAGGAGATGAATAGTCGTAAAAGGATCGTGTTCAGCACGTCGTTTAGTAATCAATTGAAGGATATATAGTGATCATTAAGAAAAAAGTAGCCATTTTGGGTGGTGGGAGGGGTTTGATTGACATTATAAAGGATGTAACAATATGAGTTAGGAAGCCCCTTTATTGTGAAACATTTAGGGGGAGACATGTTCTATTAGGTGTAACAGGCTATTAAAATAAATGTCTTGAAAAGAAAAAATGTCAACTAAACTCAGACGTGCCATAACTTGCTGTTTTCCCCAATTTCCGTTTCTATACTGCAGCTGTACTATTTGGTGTGGTGATCTCATAGTTTTGATGATGTTTGACCATACGGGTGAAATAAACGTTACTTTTATTATTATTATTATTTTATTTTTTTTGCTGTGTAGAAGCCTAGAGCAGAACAATCTGCAGTTGATTAGAATGGAATGTAAGCTTACAAGTTTATTTAGTAAAGTGAGAATTCAAAGTAAATTTAAAGGGATATTCCAGGCACCCAGACCACTTCTGCCCATTGGTGTGGTCTGGGTGCCAACTCCCACTACTCTTAACCCTGTAAGTGTAATTATTGCATTTTATTTTTATAAACTGCAATAATTACCTTGCAGGGTTAACTCCACCTCTAGTGGCTGTCTACTAGACAGCCACTAGAGGGCACTTCCTGGATCATAGAACAGGAAACCTGTGCTAGAGCGTCGCTGGACGTCCTCCAGCGTCGCGTATTTCCCCATAGGAAAGCATTGAAAAGCATTGATGCGCATTAGGTCTCCCCGGCCGATGGGCGGGATCAGTTTCGCCCAGCGACCGACGCAATCACAGGGAGGAGCGGCGCAGAGGAAGACGCAGCGACGTGGGACATCGCCGCTGCTTCAGGTAAGTGACTGAAGGGGTTTTCGCCCCTTCAGCAACCGGTGATTGGGTGTGGGAGGGAGAGGGGACCTGCAGTGCCAGGAAAACGGATTGTTTTCCTGGCACTGGAGTTTCCCTTTAAGGCAGAGTAGCCAAACTGAAGGCATAGGTAACTTAGAGAATCTTTCCAGTTCTGCTTTTTCTACTTTAAATTTAAGCACTTTGAATTCTCCCTGTTAGTGCTATAAGATCAGGTATTTCTCACTGATAAACTCTCATGTGCCTACATACCCTAATATCTACCCTGAGTGTATCGAAAGTAGATACTATGCGATATTTCCATATCTAAATATTCATGGTCTACCTCACCAATTCTAGATACAAAATGAACACTACATCTGTCTATACATTTACACCATCTTCCACAGAGAAACCTTTTGTTTGAGCAGTGCTTCAACTTTTGATTGTTTGATGTTCTTCAAGACTGTAAATATGAGAAAAATGACTGCAGAGTAAGATAGAACTGACCCTGAAGTCAAATAAGGGACTAAATGGGCGACAAAAGTGGGCATTAACCCAGAGCTATAAATAATAAAGACCCATAGTGATTTTAAAAAAGCCTAAGCCTAGCGTCTTTTCTCAACGCGCGTTTCGGCGCTTTGTCACGCCTTTATCAAGAGCGGTGAAATCTACTCCGAGCCCGCCGTGACTTTTAACAGTAGAGGCCCGCCCCCCTTTTTTGCACTTATTTGGGTTATATTCTATTGGTTCGTTTTTACATTTTTCTAATAAAGATTTTTTTATTTTATATCATTTAAACCATGGGACTTGAGTTATTTATCCCTATGTATGGGCACACCCTCTGTTAGTGTTTGTTGGAAGCCGGACCTTTGCTCTCCCTTCCAGGAATCCTAACGTTTGGGAATTTTTCTTTGTTCTTCAAGACTGTTTTGTTGTTTGGTGGACATGCCAACGTGTCTATTTTTGATATTTGAAAACTTTATATATAGCACTGTAAAAATATACAACCTAAAAAAAGTTTTTTTTTTTTTTTTTTTTGGACTGATACTTCTTTATAACCTCATGAGCAGAAATCACACATGAAAGACTCCTGCTCAGACCCCATATTGCAGTGTACAAGAATTTCTGCCTCGTACAGAATTTTTTTTTTTTTTTTTGTTCCTTCTTAAACTTGCTGCCCTGTAACAGTGCCTTCTTCAGTACTAAGCAGATTTACAGTGCATGCTCACACGACAAAGTAAACCCTTCATGCCCCAGAGTTTTAACGCTTTTATCCCGGAAAGAATCTGATTTGAAAATTCCTGGAATTAAGAACCATGATGGGCTGGGGCTTATTATAGTAAATTGTCGAATGGTATTTATGATTAGGTCAGCTTAGCTATGATCCAATGAATGGCACTTTCACTTGTGGTGTGTATGGATTACTGAAATGGTACAAAGGTGATAGGCGGTAAAAGAGGTCAATGTACTTAAAGCTAACCTGCAACTTAAGCTCTTTTTAGTAGTCCTTGTGACAGGCATGCAGGGAATGTAAATAACAAGGAGAGTATGCTGGGAGATTTTTAAAGAAATAAGATTTGGAAAATTGTTAGGTTCTATGACTCATTGCAGTTTAATGACATCACTGTGCAGCCTTGTTTACAAATAAGATGTCTGTAGGAGATGAAAATCTAACATATACTCCTACCTGTATATCTATCTAAAGGATGAATCCCGTGGGCCTACATCTTATTATCTACTCTGAATGATAAAACACACATATTAAGGGATATTTAAACACACCTTCCATATATAAATCTTTTTTTTCTTTTTTTTTCTTCGTGAAGATGTCTCCAACTCTAGCTGAATTGTGATTCTTCAATATTGGAAAGCAGACACACCTGTTTTCATAGAACAGACACTACTGATGTTTGTTTATTGCTTTTAATTTAGTCCTGACAGGGTATCATGGGTAATGTAGTTCGCAAGCATCTGCCATGTCAAAGGGTAGGCTAGCACAGGCTTGTTGCTAAACTCTGTGACCTACACGGATCCATCTAAAATAGAACACAAAAAATAAATTATATATATATATATATATATATATATATAATATACTATAGATTCTAAGCCATCCACCATCAAGTAGTCCAGTGTTAGAGCGAATTATGCACAGTTCTTTCTCCCTCACAAGCCCCTCTGTGTCTCTTTCCCACCAGCCCCTTTTCTGTGTCGCTCTTTCCCACCAGCCCCTTTTCTGTGTCGCTCTTTCCCACCAGCCCCTTTTCTGTGTCGCTCTTTCCCACCAGCCCCTTTTCTGTGTCGCTCTTTCCCACCAGCCCCTTTTCTGTGTCGCTCTTTCCCACCAGCCCCTTTTCTGTGTCGCTCTTTCCCACCAGCCCCTTTTCTGTGTCGCTCTTTCCCACCAGCCCCTTTTCTGTGTCGCTCTTTCCCACCAGCCCCATTTCTGTGTCGCTCTTTCCCACCAGCCCCATTTCTGTGTCGCTCTTTCCCACCAGCCCCATTTCTGTGTCGCTCTTTCCCACCAGCCCCATTTCTGTGTCGCTCTTTCCCACCAGCCCCATTTCTGTGTCGCTCTTTCCCACCAGCCCCATTTCTGTGTCGCTCTTTCCCACCAGCCCCATTTCTGTGTCGCTCTTTCCCACCAGCCCCATTTCTGTGTCGCTCTTTCCCACCAGCCCCATTTCTGTGTCGCTCTTTCCCACCAGCCCCATTTCTGTGTCCCTCTTTCCCACCAGCCCCATTTCTGTGACGCTCTTTCCCACCAGCCCCATTTCTGTGACGCTCTTTCCCACCAGCCCCATTTCTGTGACGCTCTTTCCCACCAGCCCCATTTCTGTGTCCCTCTTTCCCACCAGCCCCATTTCTGTGTCCCTCTTTCCCACCAGCCCCATTTCTGTGACGCTCTTTCCCACCAGCCCCTTTTGCATGTCTTTTACCCCCCTCAGCCCCTTTTGTGTGTCTTTTACCCCCCCCCCCCCACCCTCCAGCCCCTACTCCCCTCCCCCGAATCTTTGTGATCTCTTTCACTCCACCTCCTCGTACCTCCTTATGGCATGGCCTCATGGACTGCAGTAGAGGAACTTCTGTAACCTTTACCCTGTCTGTCAGAAAGCTGTTAAGTGCGCTCAGTGAGGATCTACCTCTCAGACTGGGTAGAGGATACAAAAGATCCTTTATCCTCTACATGGTGTGACTGTCAGGAGGTGGAGCTCTGTGCTCCTCCTGCTGGTCACCTGGAGATCCAGCCCCTTAGCCCAGTGCACATTAAGGTGGCTCCCTGTGCCACCTTGTGGTTGACCTGGCCCTGCAAGTATCAACAGAATAAGCTCCAGCAACCTAGCCTTTTTCTGTGTGGTCAGTCATACCATCCTAATGTTATTCCCTGTAATGTTTTGTTCTTTCATTTTATATATGCTGCAACTTGGATTTCACAGCTGCATATACCTCTCCATTAATTAATTTATTCCAAGTATTTTACAAACATATTTGACATTTTACTACTTAAATGGCACTATTAATATACAGACTCTGCTTTGCAGAAGACTTTGCTCAGTCACACTCGTTTAGAAGGATTTAAGGTAAAATAAGCTTAATAAGTGTGTAAGTTAGAATGTTTTAAAGAATTTTAGGAACTGGAAACACAGGTGAGCTACAAAATTAATAAGTAACATAGACTTAAATTCAAAGGAAAAAACAAAAGCTAGTAAAAACTGCTTTTTTTTCTTTAGAAAAAAAGGCTGCTTTGAAGAAGGGTAATGAAAACATATTTGTATGTGTTTGTGTATTTGTTTGTATATTATTTATTATTTTTATATTTTTTAATTAAAAAGCCTAGGTACATTTTGGAATTTAAAAGCGACAACATATTAAAGGAGAAAAATGATTGATGTTGTGGCTCAACTTGCAACCTCTTCAAATGTGATTTTTTTTTTTTTTTTTTTTTTTTTATTTCTTTATTTTTCTCAGTGCAGAGTTAGTTACACATGGCAAAATTGGTGAATGACATAGCAAGTGTTATACATGTAAATCACAAGATATGCTGCACTTTTTTTTGTAGTCAAAAAGATAACAAGAATGAGTAACAGTATTGTCTAGGAAATCATATAACAGGACGTTCGATTTGGACTGACAATATGTACTATTAGACATGCATGCACAGTAGTAGCAAAGAGTTAAATAGCTTAACATGTGAGTTATATCACAAAACAATCAATAGGCAAGTCATGGGCTAATGTAAGGGAGAGGCATTATTTGTGATATTGCTGTATGATTTGCTGAGAAGTTACTCGAAAGAGTGGACCACTGATGTTGAGACTGGACTTTATGGTCCTGCATCTCAGTGTGTAGCTGATTTATGGGGTGCAAAAATACTATTTATAACAATAACGATTTTCTAATACATACGAGAAGGGTGTAATGTGTAATGTGGCATCCGCCTGTGCAGGTGACTACGTTGTTCAGGCTAATGATAACATAAAATGGTGAAGAGAAGTCAAGTCATCTGGTAAAGTAATTTGGTTGCAAGTGTTCATTGGAGGCATATTGGAGACGGTTGGCATTGGGTCCCTTGCCTTGCGTTAATACTCGTTCCCTGTAGAGTCAGCCGATACCTTGCGTGGACTGGGTACTTCCCTCAGTGTGTGTGGGTTTGTGGCAGTAGGGCAGTTTGGAGCGGCAGTGGTGCTTCCTCCTTGTTGTGGGGCCAACGCTCTGCTTATGTGCACTCATCGGTGCAGTAGGCCCTCTGACCCTGTTATCAGGTGCCCCCCATCCAGGTGTTTGCCGGGGATCATATGGCGTTGCGGTGATAAGTGGTCTCCTCTGCCCCGGGACTGCGCTGGAGCTAGCGCCCTCTTACTGTTGACCTGGGGTCCGATGTGGCCCATGGTCGTCCCTGTCAGGATAAGGAGGTGAGTCTTGTTGCTTCGTGTTGGTCTACGTTTAGCATCTTTCCTCTTGTGTGGTCGGCGCTTGCGGGGCATGCCTGCTGGTTGCTCCCAGCCCGGAGGGCCTTTATCAAGGAGAGTGCCAGTGTGCGTCTTCTTTGTTCCCTGAGGTGGAGGCCCCGGTTTTCTCCCGCCATAGACTCTTGTCCGTGAGGGCGGCGTGGGGTAGGCTGTCATTGCTTGCAGTCGTTTCATCCACTTAGCCCAGAAGCGGTCAAATAATGCGTCAGTGGGGTCACCGGCATGGTCGCAGGTACCTGGGGTGAGATCTGGTTGTCTTGGGTCTCGAGCTTCTGAGTCTGTCAGTGCCGCCATTTTGGAGGCCCTCGCCGCCACGTTGCCTGTGGAGCTTGCGGGAACAGACGTTTGGTGCGGCGTGGGGGATCTCCCTGCTGGCGGGGACCATAGCATTTCCCAGGCATGCCTGGTGTCGATGTAGGTGTCGCTGGATGCACACGCCTTGTGTGCAATCTGATATTTTTGGCTCCTGAAGTGTGTTGTGTGCTGTTCTACATCACATGCACACTGCTGTATTATACAGACTAGTGATTGAGAAGTGCTGTAGTCATACTTCTCAAAATGTATGTATTTTTGAAATGGAATGCATTTGGAGTTTTCGGCTTTGTTTTATTAAATGTTTTGAGAAAGGAAGAGGATTACAACAGATTTAACATCTTGATGGTCTAAACAGGAGTAAAATATATATAAAAAAAGTGTTGGCACTCAATGCATTTTTGTTATCTGTACTGTTTTATATGGCATAGCGAAACTAAAGGCATTGTCATTTCAGCGATTCATGCTTTGTGATCAAGCTTAATTAGGTGTACAAGCTACTCTGAAATAAACATAAAATGCACTGTGTAGCTGTTTCTGCATCCTGACTAAATTAGGTCATCAAAGATAACCCGCAGTTAGTGTGAGTGCGTTTGAGTCTCCTGACTGTTCTAAAGCACAGTTGCTAGGTACAATACTTGTACTTGACAAATAGGTAGTCAAATTAATATAAAATCTGGGAAGTGACCATTCCATTTTAAATCCATAGAGGTGTGGGCAACATGATACTAGTATTTGTTGTGATAGATGAAAAAAAAATAAAGAAATGTTTTACATCAGGCAGGTTATTGTTCTAGAAAGGTCATTAGCATAATGCTCCTCCAGGACTACTAAGAGCAAGAAGATGGTCTCACAAGGTGATAATCAGGAGTGCTACTGGGCCGATGGGCCTTGTCCATTGCTTAAATAGTATGGCTATGCATAATGACATTGGATGCCTAGCATTGTAGCATGTACTTGTTACAGCAAATCTTTTCATTTGATATCTTGGCTCATATATTTCTCAAGGTTTGCATAGCAAAGACTAGTGGGCTCAGTACCCAGGTGTTTCTGGAAGATATGAAATAGAGCAGGGATTCCCAACCCAGTCCTCAAGTCCTCAAGTACCCTTACCTGTCAAGGATTTAGGAAATTACCCTGTTGTGTCTAAAGTGTTTTTTGTTTTCTTCTAAAACACCGTACACATAACTAGGTGATCCCTTAATCCTGGACTGTTAGGGGGTACTTTAGATTGTGTTGGGAACCACTGAAACAGAGCAAAGAAAAGTGTGTGCTTTTACCACAAATAATATGGGGGGGGGGGGGGGGTGGTGGTGTATTTTGTTGATTAAAAACAAATAAAAATGGGTATACAAAATGTCACAAATGAATCAGGAAACAAATTACTCACTCCACCATGGTAAAAAATGTGCTCCTCCAGTCACCACACTCAAAAGAACGTAATAGATTTAAAAAAAAAATATCTAGATAACAAGTATCCTTCTCGGGCAGCTTTATTACAATATTATGAACAAGACATGTCCACCATAATAAGCAGTAACCAGCAGTGATTGGGATTGTAGCCAACATATCTATCTCTACATTGGGCATCAAAAAAGAGAGGTGGGAGACACACAAACAAACAAACAAACACTCCTCTGGACTTGACAAAAAAAAAAAAAACAATGTTTTTTTGTGAACTCTGAAAATGTTAATAAAAATATTTAGATAGAAAGCTCCTGGAACTGGGTAGCTCCATCTTGTCCTCCTGATGGCCATCATCATAAATCTTATACTTTGCTGCATCTGAACATAGTGGAGGAGGCGAAACTGCTACAATGTATCTGTCCTTCTCATTGGCATGGGATGCCCTTGCCATGCTTGGACTGAACTGGAGTTTAATGTCACTTGCCTAATCTTTATGCATTATAAATGAAAACCAAGCATCTCATGGAAAGACAAAAAAATAGGTTAAGACAAGTTTTGGATGATTTTTCAATGTTTTATTCAGTGGTTTAATTTTCAGAGAAAAATGGAGGACAACAATTGATTAAAAAGGTTTCCAGAGTGAGAAATGTTTGTGAGATGTAAAACATGCTATCTATAATACTCCTGAATAAGCAGACACCTAATTATAGAAGTAATTAGAGACTTATTGGTGTAGAAATAGGCCAATAATCACCATGCTCCTGTTTTCCTACCTTCAAACCCCATAATCTCTTGTGCAGAAAAGCAGCTTAGTGTTGAAAACACAGCATTGTATATCCAGAGGCTGGTACCTATTAATCTATGTGATAAGTGTTCTGGAGAACAAGATATGCACAGGAAAGTCTGTGGGGCAGAGCGGGCAATAACTTGCTTGGAGAAATGTTTTCTTTTTCTTACATTCAAATATTTGTTTATTTAAAAGTAGGTGAGGTATCACCTAGATTACAAGCTCATTTCATCTGTCTTCTTCCCCTCTTGTGTCTTCTACTCCTGAAGGAGAGAGGCAAAAGTTCTGAACTAAAACAAAACCTAGAATTTGAGCTATATTTCTGACCATAATTCACCTCTTTCATATTAAAGGTACACTATAGTCACCAGAACTATAGCTTAATGTAGTTGTTCTGGTGAATATAATCATTGCCTTCAGGCATTTTAATGCAAACACTGCCTAATTTTCCAAGTCCTGCATGGCATTCTAACTGTGAATATCATAATACTTTTTTTGCAATAAAACCCATATATATGTATGCTGTGATGTCCAACAAATACAGCGATGCCACCCATGCACCGGTTTTATGCAGTTACAGGGTCAAATAAAGAGCTTGTCCATTTCAGTTTTTACACATTGAGTATCCCTTTAAAACAATTAAGAACTAGTTTTATTGAATAACCGTGTCTGCTGCTTTGGCAGCCTTGAATGTGCCCACCACACGTCGACATGTATGTATGTCCTTTAATTTGTATATTGTATTTGTATTTTATTTGACACTAAAATAATATGGATATGAGTTTAACAAGAGAATAGAAGGGACCTATAGCCAATCATTAGAAAGATAGCAGATAGTTGTGTAGGTGCTTCAAAATATATATTAAATAATCAGTGCGTGTGAAAAAGGTGGATTCCTTTACCACCTAAACTACAATAACAATAAGTAGAATAAATAACACCCGCAGTGTACACACTATATCCAATCATTGTCAATCTATCAAACATTATGCTTACTATTTTACTTCCCAATTATTTCTTGTTTATGGCTCTGTCCAGCTTTTAAGCAACTTATTCTTGGCTGTAAAAGAATGTTAAGGTTGTAGAAACGGTTCACTCCTTAGTCTGCTCCTAGAGGGCATTGCAGAGTTAAACTACCCTAATTTGTTTTGTTGAGCAGCTTTTAACTGACCATTTCTGTGAGATTCTGCCCTCCATTTACTATGTCCAGCAAGCAGTGGGATACAGAGAGGCATAGAGAATTTAGTTTTAAAGAGCAGCATGAGGCCTTGGTATCAGTAGCTGCTTTCTTCTCGGCACATAGGGGATCTGCAGCTAATCTGTGGTTTTGTAATTGGGCTGTGAAAAGAACCATTCATGAAGGGAAGTACTGTGCCTGTGCAAGCTTATAAACTTGGTCTTGATAAACTCATGGGCCAAAGAAGCCAAGTTGGAAATATCCTCATTCAGCTAATTTTCCTGCTCAACCATTTTGCCCTTAGGGTTTCAATTCCCTTGCTAATTCGCTGCCAGTTAGTGACTAAGCCCCTTAATATGACGACTTGCCATTCTAATGCTACATTTATTTTTAGATGATATGACAGTAAGTGTAAGTTTGTAAAACATCAATGATGAAGTGTAACATGGCCATATGGAGACCATGTCTGACTTATTTGTTCATTCTTCACACTTGAGAAGGGCGCTCTTGAGTCCATGGTTGTGTAACAGAATAGGATAGATGTACTGCAGCTTCTGTTTTCCTGCATACATGAAAGTACATCAGTTGCACAGCTCCTGGCATACAAATGTGCCAGGAGCTGAAGAAAGAAGATGGCAGTGTCCACGGGGACATCCTTTAGTAAGTATAGCTTCCTTTCACTACACCAAATTAGGGGGTATTTGCAACGTATGCAAGGACCCCCCTAGAAGTGACAGCCTCTTTAAGATCACTGCCTCCAATTACATAATTTCAGAACTTTACCTCCTCCTTAGCCATACAAATATTACTGACTGTTGGAGTGTGTATGGTGCATTGGGCTATGGGTCCACTCCCTTTGTGTTACTTTTCTTTTCTTTTCTTTTTTTTTTTTTGTCACAATTTTCAAGGAAATAAGAACTCCAAAGATTCCTGGCACACCCAATCTAAAATCGGATTTATGAATTTCCCTTGCTTATCGGTACAAATATTTGGACGTCATAGATATATGGTACAGCTGTAGGCCTTAAGTTGTAGGAGATTTTTTTCCAGCCTTTTAATGTCATGAGTGACATTGTGTGGGGCCATTGATGCAGCAACCAAGGTGTTCCACGTCTTTCTCGCTTCCACTACCATGGAAGTCAATCATGCCAGGCTCTGTGTCTGTGCAATGATGCCAGTACCCAGGTGTGTCACAATTGGAATTGGACCTTACATACAGACAGTTCTTAAATAGCCATGTTGAGTTATGACATCATTGTGTTTTAACTGCCATTTCCTCTGTTTCAGGCAGTTAAACATGCTAGGAGTTTTTTGACTTGGGCTATCACCTCTCAACATCCACTGGCATCACTGGTCATTGCCAAATTGTAAATAAGTAAATAAAAATCAATGTGGACATATAGGTCTTATTTGCTTGGTATAACAGTTTTTAGTGCTTTTTAAGATGTTCAATTTAATATTCATCAAGTCTCCGATCTTCTATGACCAGCTGTTCTCTTCCTTAAGGCATTTCTTCACTGACCGTTCACTACGAATACATCACTGCTTTATATCCCATATAATACTGCTCTTCCCCGAATAGTTTAAGGTGGCATTACTATAATCTTTGTCCTCCTTTTTAGTCCATCTAAACAATTTGATAATGTTAATCTCTGTAGAGCAGCTCTACTTAAAACCTCAACCACGTGACTTTGCATGTTCTCATGTGTATGGAATCATAGAAAAAATACCATGCCAAAGTAAGCCCTCTCCTGTGATTGGTTTAAGTCCTCCATGGTACACTACACACAACCAATTAGTGAGAGCACAAGCCACTTGTAGTTTATGGAGGGGGTGACTTTACATTAACTCTATCCATATGCATATTCGTCAGTTTGTGTGCACTATGGAAAAGGATTCACAGGGCAAATTATAGTTCAAGGAAAGGGTTCTTGCAACTCTCCACATGGGGACAAGTCAGGTTCACTCTCAAACTCACTATTGCTCAGCTAGCACACTCTCCCTTAATTTAGGCTTTTACCTGTGGAATTTATATGTCCTTATGAAGTATTTTAACATTCTGATAATTATTGTGTATATATTTTGCCCTGTACAACAGGATCTCCCGTACGTTGGTTTCGGCATACCACACCCAACTTTCCCCTCTGTGTATTAGTATGTAATCTTTGGCTTCTTGTCCCTGATCACAAATAAGAAGTCTGTAAGTTGTGGAACGGATTTTATAGCCTGCTTATACTAGTTATACTTATCTGGCGAGTTGGTGACCTTGAACAAATATATAGTATGTTTATTTTTTCAAATGGGATTTAAACATTGATTGCACATGAAAGATAAGGGTGATCTCTAACTTAAACATGCATGGAAAGAGTGCATTAAAACAAAGGTGGTATAATTTTAATATGGTTATTTCCACTAGGGATGGAGTGACTCTTTATGAGTCAATATTGAATTTTACTTGGAGGCACTGTCTGGTGATCAAAGTGAAACTATAGTCACCTGAACAACTATATCTTAATGTAGTTGTTCTGGTGTCTACTGCCGGTCAGTGTAGGTCTTATAATGTAAACAATGCCTTGTCAGTGAAAAGGCATTGATTACATTACCGCCTAGAAACTGCTCTAGTGGCACTCAGACGGTCACTAGAGGTGCTTATTGGGTCACTGCTGCACAGTTTGCAACACTGACATTTACCTTCTCCATATTCAGCATCTTCGCTCTGTATGGATAGCGATGCATTGATTCACTGAATCTCTATGAGGAAATGCTGATTGGAGTTTTGCGGAATATGCACGATAGTCTAACGATGCTTTCCTATGGGAAAGTATATTATTGGCTGAGATTTTCAAATCTGATCTCAGCCAAGGAGGCGGAACCAGCCACAACAAGACCGGTACGGCACTGGAAATATGGTGACTAAAACACCTTTTTAACAGGGTAAAAGGGGGGCCAGCCACATAAAGAGTGTGCTATTAGAACTGTAGTGTCCAGAATATATGTTTGTATTCCTGACACTATAGTGTTCCTTTAACCTCTTAAGGACACATGACATGTGTGACATGTCATGATTCCCTTTTATTCTAGAAGTTTGGTCCTTAAGGGGTTAATGTTGCCAAGTGGCTGTGAATGCCATTCTCCCTCCCTTCTTCCCTTTTTTTTTTTTTTTACCTTTTCTTTAATTGTTTGGATGCAGTTAAACAGAAAAATATGGGGCTCTCCTGGCACACATGTTCTACACCCTTTCAAGCTGACTTGAAAATGCAGAATTTATACTTCCACGTGATTCTGTTCAACCTGATGAGGCTGAGAGTGCTAAACTGGCTTACCATCCCTCCCTCCCCCCTATTATATGTAGTGGTAAGCAGACCTACCGACATACGCCTTTACTTTAGAACAGGGGTCAGCAACCTATGGCATGTGAAGCACATTTTCACGGCAAGCAAGGCTGCCAGAGCCAGTCTCCCAGTGGGACTTCAGATATCTGCTAGTGCAACCCGAGTGGTGATTGCAGCAATACTCCATTCACATACTGCAGCACTTAGATCACTTTCTACCAGCACTTGCGAACAGAAATCTGCACTAGAGTAGAGCAGCACACAGCAGCTATCGCAGCTCTTGCACTTGACCTGTACCTGGCCATCCCACTCCCCACTCCCCACTGGACCCCACAGAAGCCCCCCCACACTGCAAAATTTACACAGAGCTGCATAAGATACACGCACACAACCTCACAAGCAGGTTCTCACATGCAATACAACAAGCAGCCTCACACACACACACACACACAAAGTGACATATCCAGACACACAATTTCACAAGCAGCTCACATACACAGCCCACATTTATAGGTGTATACACAATACCACAAACACTGCAAAGCAACTGCAGCACCCATAAATAACACAAGCAGAATATGGCAACATACACCCCTCAATTTTACAAAGAAAGGATCTTATTTTGGCACAGTACTACAACTAAAAGGTTGCTTTAGTATATCTGCCTTTAATAACATTTAACCTTATAGTGTTACTTAGCATATCCTAAGTTTCATTAATATGCCTGCATAACAGTGTTTGGTTTGTGATGTTTTCACGGATGCTATAAAATACCTCAGTAAGGACTTTCCTTGTCACTGTTGGGTTGATGCTCTGCTATTCTGTATGCTGGCTGAGCATTATGAGATTGTACTTTATTAACATGTGGTGAACCAAGGTGTGTGGGTTCTTACAATGTTATTTGTACTGTATGTAAGTGAAAATAAATAGAATATAAATGTGTGTGTGTGTGCCTGCTATGCTATCCTACCAAAGGAGGGGTTTGACACGGGGCGGCATAGCACACCTCAACAATGGGGTTGAGTTCGACTACTTGGGGTGTCAGGTAGAGTTTCTATATAGTCATACACTCATATTTATATTTATTGCCATTATAAGTGTACATATGCTATAATATTAATTATATGCTTGAGGACCTGCCTGACAAGCCAAGCAGAAATGCAAGAGAATTTAATTTGCAAGTCCTATATCTGACCCTGTAACTTTCCAAAACCCCATAAGACTGGACATATTACATAATGAATACCTTGGGCTATCTACTTTTGCAAATGGTAAGCCATGATGTTGTAATTTTCATTACTGGGTCTCAAACGCAACATAGACCCAGCAAACCAATATGGCAAATTCAATGTGTGTAAACTGAAATGGACAAGCTCTTTATTTGAAAAAAGTTAACAATATTATGATATTCTCAGTAAGAATGCCACGCAGGACTTGGAAAATGACACAATTTTGTTTCTTTTTTTGTCTTTTTATTTTTATTCATATTAAATTGTTTTTGTATATATATATATATATATATATATATATATATATATATATATATATATATATATATATTTGATGTGAAATTAAACTGTATATAATCTATTTTTTTATAAATGCAAATCTTAACAAAGAGCACTTTTAAACCCCAAAAATGTATGGAGGAACTTACTGCTATATCCTAATTTTACACAAAAAGGTTTTGTTTTCCTTTTCATTTTGTATTACTGTTAGCAAACAAAGCTATCCTGTAAAAATATAAATATAAAATAGGCTTTATATGACACAAAATTTACATAATTTGCCTCATCTCTCCACTGATTTCCATTTGACATTCATGCTTCCTTTAAAGATGGTGGAAAAGTCTGTTCTGTAAAATCTACTTGGCCCACCCAGTTAGTCAATTTCCTGTGTTTTCCTATTACGTTTTCTGCTGTTTGCCACATATGGATACAACCTGGCCTCTACAATACAGAAATTGCTCTTCAAACATATACATTGTTACACTAAACTAAGGCCTTAGATAAACACATGAACTGAACTCTTGTTCCAAACACGCTTTTATAGACTTAAAGCTTTTAGTTTGTTGACCTTGCTGTTTTCAAAGCCTGCCCTAATAACCTACTGGGACTGGCAGAAGTCCAATAGAAATGAATGATGTAGAGCCATGGATAGATGAAGCCTGTCCACATTCTTCTTGATGGCCACATACCATGCAGAAGCTCAAGTACCGCTAATAAAATGATTAAACAATGCTTTATTTTTATGGCCCATCTTGTTAGAACAAGAATGTTCCTTGAGTGCTGCTTCTAGCTTGAAGTCTTTAGCTCTATTTTGGCCAACAGTGGCCCCCCTTATGTTTGTGTACTAAATTTCCTATGACACTCTGCCATATTGAGGCACAAACATGGAGTTACGCAGTTTGCAATCACTGCTCTGCATGGACAGCAGTCGTATATGGGAAACATTAGAACAGGGGTTGCAAGGATGTATTTCATGAACAATGTTCTCAGTAAATTGCAAATCCCATGATGCTTAGCTACAGGGTGCCCATAAATGGGTCCTAGAAAAATTTGCAGCTCATTGATGGCATTTCAGCCCCCAATGACATGCCTGCAAAGTGCACTTATAGTCAGTACAGCATAAATAGAAAATACCCTTTTGCCCCCAATTTCTATTTCACTCACAGGGTAGATATCTCTCTGCCACAGCTTACCTAGTGGATTACCCATATGCTTCCTCTCTATTTGTGCTACTCATTAATATCCACTTCATTGTGTACCATGAAAATCATTGGTTTCTGTTCTGTACAATCTGAAATCCAGCTTGTTAGTGGGTTATTCATTTATTTTTATTATTTTTTTGGCAACTAAACCATATTCTTTCTAGTGTCCACCATGCAGTCAATTGAAACCATAGCTTGTATTACAATCACTTTGTTGGTTTAACATTTTGCATCGGGGGCGTTTATTGATGAGTGATTATCTGCCCTTAAAAAGATAGAAATCCCACGCAAGTAATTATATAACCACATAAAATCTCACATTTTACAGTAATGAAATGAATACATTGTGTTTTGGTCTTGAGTTCGTAGTTATTTGAAATGGACTTCTCTTTAACAGTAATGTTTAAACACTTTTTTTTTTTGGTTCTTGTATACTTCTCATTAAACTTTCTATGCCCGTTTGTATTTTGTTTGTTCTATAGTGTTGTGTTTTTGTATTTGAATCAACAGTGCTCAGATATGTGTCTGTTCGGGTTTTTGGTCTTTTTTTTTTTTTTTTTTTTTTTTTTTTTTACATGTACTTGCTAAATCCGGATGGTAAGATAGCCACAGTTAAACGACCACTATAGTTCCAGGAAAACATACTCGTTTTCCTGGCACTATACGGTCTCTAGATCCTCCCCACCCTCTGGGCCCCCCTCCCGCCGGTCTCTAGGGGGTGAAAGGTGTTAAATCTTTCCTGTTTTCTCCTACCGGGCTCACTCGGCACGGGGAACTTTCCTCCTCCTTTTCGCCATCATCGGCTGAATGCGAATGCGCGGCAAGAGCCGCGCGTGCATTCAGCCAGTCCATAGGAAAGCATTCCCAATGCTTTCCTATGGAGGCTGGCATCTTCTCACTGTGAAAATCACAGTGAGAAGCGCGGAAGCGCCTCTAGCGGCTGTCAATGAGACAGCCACTAGAGGCTGGATTAACCCTATTGTAAACATAGCAGTTTTTCAAATAAAGAGCGTGTCCGCTTCTCTGAAACTGCTATGTTTACAGCTTCAGGGTTAACCTTAGATGGACCTGGCACCCAGACCACTTCATTAAGCTGAAGTGGCCTGGGTGCCTATAGTGGTCCTTTAAGATCTCTATGCACTCACTACTGCATAACTCCCAACATTTCAAATGGTCAAAGAGGTACCCTTCAATTTGAAGGGTGTGTGTGGAGGGGAGAGGGCACAGGCAAGCTGAATTAGATACATTCCTTATAACAATATATGCTACTAAAATGTAATTTAGAACAGGAACAATGTATATATTTACAGACTGAATTGTAAATACATTTATTGTATTTGAAAGGAAATCACTGAGATTTATTTCTGTGGAGCTTTGTTACGTACTCACACATCAACAATTTGGAGCTCCTAGAAAATAGGGATATTTAGATAGAAAAGAGGATTATCGGGATCTGGGCACAGAGTAAAGACTATTGCTCAAAAATAAGGACACTTGGGAGGTATGTCACAGGGGTGGCACAGTGTCTCTGCGAATTTTAATTTAGGAACTGCAGTTATAATATATGAACTGCTCTCTAAACCCCAGAACGGGTTAAAACCCTACTTTTCAGTCTGACCCCTATTACTAGATAACACTCTGTTTCCTTGCACACTCTACATTTAAATATTAAGTGAAACAAAGAAAAAAAAGATCCAATTTGTGGTGCTAAGATAAACGGCAGCTAGAACACACTAGTGGGTGCAATCACAATAAACCCACAGAAACACAGGTACACAAAAACAGAAATAGTGTGCAGCGCATGTACAAGACCCACAGATCTTAGAAAATACAAACACAATCAGTGAATATGTGGTAGTAATAAAGGAGATAAATACCCCAATATCATTCAATCTTTGAGGGTCATAAGCATTTGCCGGAGCCTGTATAAAAACTGGCTCAAGTAGTATCAATTTAAGGTGTAATGTCTCGGACTTGGTCTTGAAATTACTCCCAGGGATGAAGCTTGGTCCTCAGAGTATAGGAATTATAGAGCAAGCAAACCTCAAATTAGAAGAGTAGAAAAATCACATTTATTACACGCAAATAAAAAACCTTACATTGAGGTCTTGAAAAATCAGCATAAACATCAGCACCTGAGGAAGACTAGATTACTCGTTGCGTTTCGATGATTAATCTCGTCTTCCTCAGGTGCAGTTCACAATATCACAAACTGTACATACATTTAAAAGCCTTTTGGCGCGGAAAAAACAGGTATTTCGGACAAGCACCCTTTGCCATCAGACCAATCAGCAAAAACCTCTTCTGAATAATAAGTTCCACATGGTGTGTCTTTCGCCGCCTACGACTTCCGGGTCTGTGTCTTTAAATATTAAGAAGGAATAATTTTAAGTTAGTCTTCACCACTGCTACCATTGTGTTTTCATTTACAATATCTGATCATAGTACCACAGACTATATTGAAACAAAAGTCTTAACTTGTTTTATTTCCAAGAGTAAAATTATGCAGATTATATAATGTTTGTTTAACTTCAATATAGAAGAAATAAAGCTTGATTCCTCTTAGCAATTCAGGATATTCACAGGTATTTGTAAGTAGCTTTATGGATTTAGGAATTAAAACTATTCGCGATCACCGTATTAAATGTTTTGTGTTTTTCCTGGCACAGTTCCATTGCCTGTTCTGAGAAATTTGAGGGGACTTATTAATAACCATTAATGCAACTAAAATGTAATTTAGAGCAAGAACAATATATCTTATTTACACAGACTTAATTCTAAACACATTTATTGTGTTTTTTAAATGCACTTTATTGAGAGTATTATTGCTGTGGAGTGCTCTTATACACTCTGGCACACCAACAATATGGAGCTCTTAGAAAACTGGTACAAAGGGATTTGTGTCCAAAATAGGCGCAGTCACTCCTAAATAGGAACAAGTGGCACTCCCCAAAGGGAATTTCTACTTCCCGGGACTAAATGTCTTTCATTTGGATAGAGAAGGCCAGTTTTCAGCTAATTTTCACTGAATTCCTGGAATGGATGTGCTTTCCTGTGTCCCAGTGTCAGTGACCGATATTTCAGTCAGGATGACCCATTAGCCAGTAAAACTATTATGTTTCAGATGATAATGCCTAGACTTCCAAAACAGCAGATAAAATTCATTTCACAGGGATTGAATGGAAACATGACCAAACAAAAAAAATCCAATTAAAAGTAAAAATGTTACACTAAAATTATTTTTTCTCCCTGCCCCCTGTTATTTGGATGATTTCATGAACACCTCTGAAGACACAGAAAAAAGGGGGGAAATGCTTTCTAAGGTGGCAGCAAGTACTTGATCAAATTGGTGAATGATAAAGTGACTTTTACATCACGTAGAACATTTCTCAGATCAACTGCTGATGTGTGGTCACATCATCCAACTGGGGTGACAACAGACGATATGAATACAAGAGCATGTTTGGACGATATTAGGCCTCATGTTATTTTTATCAATTGCAGAACGCAAGGTGGCTCTTCCTTGCAAAGGATGATTACATGATAAATAAGTGCTCATTATTGCATTGATTTATGGGCAAACAAGGACAATCTATTTTAAAATATATGAAGCGTTAACTAAAATCCAACCCTTGGCCTGCCAACGAATTGATTGTAACTTGTGAGGCAAAGATGTATTACTGGCTTTGGCAGTCTATTTAGAATAATTCTAAAACAAGGTTATTCTGTTAAAGGAAGCATTTGAACACCAAAACAAACATTTAGCTTAAAGGACCACTATAGGCACCCAGACCACGTATGCTCAATGAAGTGGTCTGGCTGCCAAGTCCCACTGGTTCTAACCTTGCAGCTGAAAACATAGCAGTTTCAGAGAAACTGCTTTGTTTTCATTGAGGGTTAATCCAGCCTCTAGTTGCTGTCTCACTGACGGCCACTAGAGGCCGCTTCCACGATTCTCAGTGTAAAAACCACGCTGAGATGACGATGTTTGAAAGCGCGCACAGCTCTTGCCGCGCATGCGCATTCGGAACTGACGTCAAGGGAAGGAGAGGTCACCAGCGCCGAGGGAGCCCGGCGCTGGATTAAGTTAAGTGGCTGAAGGGATTTTAACCCCTTCAGCCCAGTGGGAGGGGAGCCTGGGGGGAGGGGGAGGGGAACCTAATTAACCCTATAGTGCCAGGAAAACAAGTTTGTTTTCCTGGCACTATAGTGCTCCTTTAATGAGAAAGTTGTGGTGTGTGCGCATTTATAGATCATTCCCCATACAGTGTTGCATTGTTGTCACAGCCAGGGGAGGTGTGGCTAGGGCGGCATAAACAGAAACAAAGTGATTTAACTCCTAAATGGCAGAGAATTGAGCAGTGAGACTGCAGGGGCATGGTCTATACACTATAATGGCTTGTTGTTGTTGTTTTGGTGCATATTGTGTCCCTTTATTCTCAAATCAGAACATCTAAATCTGTGCAAATTTAATAACCAACACTGATTGGATGACATAGGCGAGTAGAGCTGTGCTCTAGGACTACGTGCTTGGTAAGACACCTGCTATAAGGCTTACACAGTATGAAATCCTGTGTAGAATACGTAGGTATGTGTAACCTGCACAATGTCATACATACTGACTCATGAATCATTAGAGTTCCCAGAAATGTCAATAACTGAGCGTGTTTTAGTATCTGTTCCTGTGTAAGAGCAGCTCTGTTCCTCACTATATTTCTCAATGCGAATGGCAGGCGTGCATAATTTATGCCAATGCAGCAAGACTTATTGACTGCTAATGACCTATAAATATGTGCTTTTTGAAACTTGTGATGTATCCATTGTCCCAGACTTAGAAGGAAGTGGCAAAAATGTGTGGAATCGTTACAGTGAAGAATACTCTTATTCTAGCAAAAATGATGCACTTGCATTACGTGTAGAGCAGAGTTAATGGGGGACTTTGTAAATATGCAAAGTAACAGAAGTGATTCTAAAATTCTCCCATATTTCCTATATTAGATAGGAGTGTTCTAGGCTCTCACAAGATTAGTGCAATATGTAAGTTAGGCAACAGTTATACTGGATCGATGTTTTCCCTCATACTTTAGATTTTTCTTAACCCCCTAAGGACAAAAAATAAAAGGGAATCATTTGTGTTCATTTTTTTTTTTTTTTTTTTATTAACTTTTTATTTTCCACATGGACACAATACTTGTCCTGACTCAGCTAGTCTCAAAATGAGCTAGAGAATTTTAGAAATTGTTTGCTGTTTGATGCGCTGCATGTTGCACACTGACTCTCTCTATATAGCAGAGGGATTTTTTTTTTTTTGTAAAGTTACTTTTTATTGTGTTCAGTTGACAAAATAAAGGAACAAGCATGTTTATCAAACATTGTAGCGGTGGGACTCGCAGGTCTCCAAGTACGTCATATCAGCAATAGGGATGAAGGATACGCAGATCCACGTCAGAAAGGCTTATAAGTGAATAGAACGTGAGAATGTCCATTTTGCTTCGTTTGTTCCTGGTGTGCATAAGAACCAGTCAATGCTAATACATATACATTAACAGTTAAGAACAACATAATTTTCAGTAGACTACGGGACCCGTGGGTCCCCACGAGTATGGGTCAACATAGCTACAGTATGAGAATCGTGGCATTGGGAAAGAATATTTCAATAGCAAATTCAATGTCTAAGCATTAGTTTAAACGTGTATGCTTGTCGGTGTCAGCATAGGTGATATGATGAGCTTGGTGTCTTGTATGGCGTTGTCGCCAGTTATGATAGTCAGTGTGTGTGGTGTCGTGTCTGAGGAGCGGTAAGTCTTGTGGGGCGTCTTCACCCTCCACTAGGTATCCCCTCTTCGTTCAATTATCAGGGTAGGCGGGCATCCTAGCCCCCACAAGTGGGGGGGGGGGGGGGGGTGGGAAAGGAAGGGGGGGGTGGGTAGGTTTGGGTCTGTCTCGGGTGTCTAGTCCTCTTCCTGATCTCTAGTGCACACCTGTGACATACAGCTATGTAGGTATGTGAGTAATCATGGGGCTGATGTTATGCCTGGTGAGGCAGGATGTATGTTTCGCAAGCTATTGGGGCCCTTCATTATAAAGGTCTCAGGAGCAGGGATGGGATCGTGGGAGTGGGAGTGCGCCTGAGTGGTGTTCGCTTTGCTGGCTAGGAACTTCGTCTCCCGGTCTCCGCCCAGGGGCCCTGATATGTCCCTGCTGTCAGTGTTGGGGTTTTATTTAGTTACCCCTGTGAAAGGTATGTTGGGCGTGAACCCCCCTAGGCCCCCAGTGCGACTTCAGCAGTAGGTGTCAGGGGTTCTGGATGCGACCCGGGGGGCTGTATCCGGCGATTCTGGGCGTATCTGTACCCCCCCATCGGCAGATCGGCAGATCGGTCCCCCAGCCAGGTGATAGTCAGGGCCTATGAGCAGTATAGATACCATGGCGCCCATTGTTCTGCGTGTTTCTCCTGTCTCCCCATCAGGCAGGCTATTGTAGATTCAGCTCTGTGGATATCCTCTACCTTGAGTCTCCATTGTCCGATGGTCGGACGCGTCCGTGTTTTCCACAGCAGCGGTATCAGGGCTTTAGCCGCATTCAGCAGGTGTCTGAGGATCGATCTCTTATAAGTCGACAGTGAGCTTTCCGTGTGGTGTAATAGTGTTAGACACGCCGTTAGGGTTGCAGGTTCTCCCAGAATTTCACGTATCTCCATTTCGAGTTCGTTCCAGAACGGCCTGATCTCAGTACAGTCCCACCAGATATGTTTTATGGTTCCCACTCCTGATTCGCATCTCCAGCAGGTGTCCGGTATGTTTGGGTTAATTCGATTGAGGGATGGCGTACGGTACCAATGGGATAGTAACTTATAGTTCATTTCTTGGTAGGCTGTGTTGGATGAGCTCTTGTGCTGCCGCAGTAGGATCTGTGCCCATTGATCTTCCGAGAATGAAGTGTCCAGCAGATCCTCCCATTGCCTTTTGAACAGATCGTTTATGTCTTTTCCTCCCGTGATCAGTTTTTGGTATATAACCGAGACCGAGCCGTTCGTTTCAGGCGTCAGGAGGCAGAGGTTTTCAAACCAGGTTAGGTCTCTGTGTAGTTTGATTCTGTTCGGGAGATTATGGTAGAAGTGCCTGAGTTGCGCATAATGGAATTGGTGTAGTGGAGTGGTGTCCCGTTCGGTCGATAGATCTCGCATGGTTCGCAAGCCAGACTCTGTTAGCGCCAGTTGCAGCGGGATGTAGCCGTTATGGGCCTCCAACGGCCACGCTGATGGCGGGAGGTTATCTCCTATATGTGAGTTATAGGTAATGGGGATCAGTGGGCTGGGGGTGGGGGAGATGTAGGGTGTCCTCCTCAGTCTGTTCCATGGTTGGAGCATATGGGTGATGGGGGATTCATCGTCCTTCGGTGTTGTGGCATCGCGTCCGTCGTGCCAGATGTATTGAGGCAGCCTGTTATGGGTGAGGTCTCTACATAGTGTGGTCCATCGTTTCTGAGGGGTGGCTACATGGAGTTCCCTAATACGTTGCAGCACCGTTGCTTGGTGGTATGTGTTGAAGTCGGGCAGGGCGAGTCCCCCCCACGACTTGGGAAGGCTCAGCCTACTGTGAGCTATCCTGGCTCTATCCCCTTTCCATATGTATTTGAGTATCGCTGACCGGAGCGTTTTAAAGAAGGTTTGGGGTACGGGGCATGGGAGCGTGTGGAAGATGTAGAGTATCCTGGGGAGGATATTCATCTTCACCACTGCGATTCGCCCCTGCCAGGAGATGTGGTTGTAGTTCCATCTCCCAAGGTCCTTCAATATAGTGGACAGGAGGGGCGTGTAGTTGCGTGCGTATAGATCTTTCGCTGCGGGGGTAACCTGAAGTCCCAGGTATTGCATACTATCTGCGCACCAGTGGAACGGGAATTGTTGTTTTAGTTGCCCACATTCCTCCTCCGGCACCGTCACATTTAGGATCTCGCACTTGGGCATATTAAGTTTGAGCCCTGATATAGCTCCGTACGTCTGAAATTCCTCCAGAAGGTGAGGGATTGATTCAAGGGGTTCAGCCAGGAAAAACATCATGTCGTCTGCATACGCAGCGACCTTGTGAGCAGAGGGATTTTTGACCTTTACAACCAGTGCTGGAAAGGACTAAAATCCCCATGATGCGGTTCAAGATAGATCACAGAATATCTTGCAAAGCAAGGGGTGAAGCAAAGTTTAGCCATCTCTGATTTAGTGCGCTACAGCAGGCGAATTGTAATGAACTGGTTGTCTTATATTGGGTCTAAGTACGTCCTTCTTCTTTGATGGGGGAGTTAATACATCCTGCTTTTGGAGAGAGGAAAAATGTGTGATACTTTCCACCTGTGCATATGTTTAAAGTCCCACATGTTGTAATGCTTGTATCACTCAGACATCCGCAGATGGCTGCCGCTTCACATATTCCATTATTATATTTGGAAACTGTTACTACCCATATTAAATGTTCTTATAGGGCGTATTCTTTGTCATGTAAATAGATTCTTTGAAAGGTCACCTTTAGACCAATATTGTGTTGTGATATTTAGTGTGTTGGGGTGGTGTTGTGTGAGATATATATATATATATATATATATATATATCAGACCAGACTCTGGCACTCAACCCAAGAAAAGTATATATAATGTGTAAAAATATTACCAGGGTGCCCCCAGGCCAGTAGATATGAAGGTAAAAAACAGGAGCACTCACTTGGATTTTTCAATCGTGTATTAACAGTCTAAACACAAATCTGCATCAACGTTTCGACCCTTCAGGGTCTTTATCATGAGGGTAAAAAACAGGAGCACTCACTTGGATTTTTCAATCATGTATTAACAGTCTAAACACAAATCTGCATCAACGTTTCGACCCTTCAGGGTCTTTATCAAGATCCTTGATAAAGACCCTGAAGGGTCGAAACGTTGATGCAGATTTGTGTTTAGACTGTTAATACATGATTGAAAAATCCAAGTGAGTGCTCCTGTTTTTATATATATATAATATCTCCTTTTTAGCTCTATTGTGTTATCTTTAGAAGTCTAGTTCTGCTCAAATCTGTCAACAACACTGAAAAGTCAAAATAGTTCTTACCGGCAGATATTACGCCAATAGTTTGTTTTTAATTTTCAGTTTTTTTCTTTTTCTTCTCCTCCCCAGATGTGGAACAGATGGCAATTGACTGGTTAACAGGCAACTTCTACTTTGTAGATGACATTGATGACCGTATATTTGTCTGCAATAGAAATGGAGACACCTGTGTCACCCTTCTCGACCGAGAACTCTACAATCCCAAGGGTATTGCCTTAGATCCAACCATGGGGTAAGAAGACCTCCACAAAAAGCTTTGTCTCGCAGGACAAAGAAGTCCTGACAGCCTAGTTATGTTGGCTAGATTGACATTCTGGATCAGTAATGAGGGGAGGATAAAAAGTCCAACTTACTGGACCACATAAAAATGTGAAATACCGGATTTACTCAAATCTAATGTGCCATTGAATCTAATGTGCCACTGAATCTAATGCGCATTGAAATTTTGGAAACGTTATTTTCCCAAAAAAGTGTGCATTAGATTTGAGTAAATACGGTATATGAGACTTGATTTGTTTGAGCTGCTGGTGACATTTCTTTTTCTAGACCAGAAGTAGCCAATGAACCTTTCTAAATATGATTTTGAAACTCCAAAAAAATATAGGCTAGTAAAGCATAATGGCCAAAGTAGTTATACAACAGATTAAATTTAGTTCCTTTTTATCTTGATCACTAAAGAAGAGCCCATATATGGAGGCCATTGGCTTCCCTTAGCAGCATATTACAGTAATAGGAAGTAGATTTGTCATTGGTTTCGCTTTAACAGCAGATTATTTTTATAGAGATTTAGGTTCTTTAACAATAATGTGACATTAAAGATAAAATTCGTATTTTTACTTTATGTGCATCCCTCAATGAACTATGTCTGAAATATTAAACAAAAATTGCCTGGAGGGAATTTGAGACACTAAAGATAAGAAAAATACATTTTCTATTTTTATTTTAATTTTTAATTTGTTTTTTAAACTTTGTTTGTTGGCTTTGTGTAATATGATGACTGGATTTTTTTCCTTTACTTTAACTCAGGAATTGCTGTTTTGATGTGTAATATAATATATATATATATATATATGTAATGTAATATATTTTTTAATGCTATATTTGTAAGAGGTTTTTTTTTTTTTAATATTTACAAAAGGTAATAGGCCATTGAGTAGCATAGTGTGAGAGTGAGCACACGTTTAGACATTATGTTTACAGTGAGGGAAAAAGTATTTGATCCCCTGCTGATTTTGAACGTTTGTCCACTGAAAAAGAAATGATCAGTCTATAATTTTAATGGTAGGTGTATTTTAACAGTGACCGACAGAATAACAAATACAAAAAAAAAAAAAAAACACGTAAAAAAAAGTAATAAATTGATTTGCATGTCAATGAGTGAAATAAGTATTTGATTCCCTATCAATCAGCAAGATTTCTGTCTACCAGGTGTCTTTTATACAGATGACGAGCTGAGATTAGGAGCACTCTCTTAAAGGGAATACTCTTAATCTCAGCTCGTTACCTGTATAAAAGACCTGTCCACAGAAGCAATCAATCAAATTACAAACTTTCCACCATGGCCAAGACCAAAGAGCTGTTCAAGGATGTCAGGGGCAAAAATGTACACAAGGCTGGAATGGGCTACAAGATGGGGCGATTATTCGCAAATGGAAGAAACAAAAAATAACTGACAGTCACCCTTGGTCTGGTGCTCCATGCAAGATCTCACCTTGTGGAGTTTCATTGGTCATGAGAACGGTGAGGAATAAGCGCAGAACTAAAACATAGGATCTTGTTAATGTTCTCAAGGCAACTGGGACCATAGTCACCAAGAAAACAATTGGTAACATAATACGCCGTGAAGGACTGAAATTCTGCAGCGCCAGCAAGGTCCCCCAGCTCAAGAAAGCACATGTACAGCCCTGTCCGAAGTTTGCCAATGAACATCTGAATGATTCAGAGGAGAAGTGGGTGAAAGTGTGGTCAGATGAGACCAAAATCGAGCTCTTTGGCATCAACTCAACTTGCTGTGTTTGGAGGAGGAGGAATGCTGCCTATGACCCAATGAACACCATCCCCACAGTCAAACATGGAGGTGGAAACATTATGCTTTGGGAGTGTTTTTGTGCTGAGGGGACAGGACAACTGCACTGCATTAAAGGGACGATGGATGGGGCCATGTACCGTCAAATCTTGGGTAAGAACCTCCTTCCCTCAGCCAGGGCATTGAAATGGGTCGTGGATGGGTATTCTAGCATGACAATGACCCAAAACACACAGCTGAGGCGACTAAGCAGTGGCTCAAGAAGAAGCACATTAGGGTCCTGGAGTGGCCTAGCCAGTCTCCAGACCATAATCCCATAGTAAATCTGTGGAGGGAAATGTCAGCCTCGAAACCTTAATGACTTGGAGAGGATCTGCAAAGAGGAGTGGGACAAAATCCCCTCCTGAGATGTGTGTAAACCTGGTGGCCAACTACAAGAAATGTCTGACCTCTGTGCCAATAATGGTTTTGCCACGAAGTACTAAGTCGAAGGGGTCAAATACTTATTTCACTCATTGACATGCAAATCAATGTTTAACTTTGTCTTGCATTTTTCAGATTTTTTTTTTTATTAATCTATCTCTTACTGATAAAATACACCTACCATTAAAATTATAGACCGACCATTTCTTTGTCAGTGGGCAAACGTTTAAAATCCGCAGGGGATCAATTACTCCGTCCCCTAACTGTATGTATTGGTATCTACATCACTTGGACTTATGCTATATACCTGCACATTTGCTGAAAATGGCATCTCACACCCTGCTTCCAAACTATAAATTAACTTTTAGTGGGTCATATCATTCATACAGTAAGGGAAGAAGGGGGGGGGGGTGTGAATGGACTCTACCATTTCACTGTTCGCATTACATTAGCTTTCCAGAGATTGATAAAGATTGTTTTAGCAATTATAAAGCTACACTTTCACCACACCTACTAAATTTCCAACCCAGTCAAAAGCTATACTGAGACAAAGTAGGGACTACTGTGTCCCGGTGTATTTGCTACTTCTGAAACTTCTAGACACTGGGCGGAGCTACCGCAATCTAAAATGGCAATCTCTCAGCCATAACCAGTGACCACTGCAAAGATATTGGCTTTATCTAAAGAGGAATCCAGTGTCGCAGGATCCTCCATAGACCTTAATTCTGTATTCAAGTGCATACGTGAGAGTAGAGCAGTGACATAGACTTCAGGAGCGGAGGCACTGGGAGAATAGAACCAGCCTGAAGAAGATATTTGTTTCAATATATTTAATTTCTAGATTACATATTTTTTTGCTCTGTTAATATGGATTATTTACAAAATTATTTATGATAAAGAGCAGCGGTTCCCAAACTGTTTCCCCAGTGCTATGATTATAGCATCGGGAAACATAACTGCTGAGCAGGGGCTGGTCGGGTGTCGCGGTCTTAAAGGACTGGGCCCCTGTAATGTTGGCCGGCTGGGAGGAAGTGTCAGCCTGTTATTGGGTTATTTACATTAGAACACTAAGAGCGATTATTGCTTCCATTTTTTTTAAATCTGAATAGCTGATTTAGTATCAAGAGTGAAATCATACATTTAGAAGAGTGTTTGTCATTCATTTTGAATGAGTTTTTACTAAACCAGTAATGGCTGACCTTTGGCAATCAGATTTCTGTTGTATCTTTAATGTACGAAATGCTGCAAGTGGACAACATCTGTTGTGAGAATGATGTTTAGAGTGTTAATACAAACGATCAGGGATCTCGCTACCTACTTTTCAGATTTCCATCAAGCCAGATTAAAACTTTTTCAGTGAAATAAAGTATCTAATAAACCAGTGTAAAATAGGTCCTCGACTGTCTATATAATCAATTTTTTTAATTTTAATTTTTGAATGAGTTCCATTTGATTTAAAAAAAATAAAAAAATTTTTTTTGACAATCAGGGAAAAAATGTTTATCATTGCTGCTGACCTCTGTTTGAACAGCTTCTGCATTTTAACAGCAAACACTCAGAGCCAAACTGATAGATTTTGCGCTTGGCTGAGCAAAGGTCATGACCTGTTTTTCTGCCTCCTATCCAATTATCAGGCCTTTATTATTATTCATTGATTCTTTCTATATAGCTTAGTCACAGTCAAAGATTTTTATATTCCTTCAATGCGCACACATTACCTGGTTGAATACATTTGTTTAAACCCGTACAACGTTTTTATTTTTTATTTTTCTCTATACTGGCAAAGCACTGATACTGTGAGGACAAGAACCACACATAAATTATGTTTTTTCATAGACAAGTACTGGCAGCCAAGCTTTTTGATTGTAGTTGCAGAGCATTGTTGAAAATCTAGTCCACAGTTTCTGTAACCCTATGGAACAAGCGCAGCTTAGTCGAATAGGGGCTTGACAGAGCTAGGAGGTGGGCTTAGGGGGAAGGCCCGATGTGGGAGTGGAGTGAGCGTGTAAAAGGTGGTTGGCCCAGTATAAATAGCCAGCCATTTTTAATGACCAGCACTTTTAATCTGCTTACCTGGAGTCATTGGCGGATCCAGGGGGGGGCAACGGGGCAATTAAAAATACATTTTTTTTTTTTTTTTATTAAAAAGCCCTCCTCCCCTCCCCCCATACACACTGCCCCCATACCCACTGCCCCACATACACTGCCCCACATACACTGCCCCCATACACACTGCCCCCCATACACACTGCCCCCCATACACACTGCCCAACATACACTGCCCCCATACACACACTGCCCCCATACACACACTGCCCCCATACACACACTGCCCCCATACACACACTGCCCCCATACACACACTGCCCCCATACACACACTGACCCCATACACACACTGACCCCATACACACACTGACCCCATACACACACTACACACACTGACCCCATACACACACTACACACACTGACCCCATACACACTGCCCCCCTACACACTGCCCAACATACACTGCCCCCATACACACACTACACACACTGACCCCATACACACACTACACACACTGACCCCATACACACACTACACACACTGACCCCATACACACACTGACCCCATACACACACTGACCCCATACACACACTGACCCCATACACACACTGACCCCATACACACACTGACCCCATACACACACTGACCCCATACACACACTGACCCCATACACACACTGACCCCATACACACACTGACCCCATACACACACTGACCCCATACACACACTACACACACTGACCCCATACACACACTACACACACTGACCCCATACACACACTACACACACTGACCCCATACACACACTACACACACTGACCCCATACACACACTACACACACTGACCCCATACACACACTGACCCCATACACACACTGACCCCATACACACACTGACCCCATACACACACTGACCCCATACACACACTCACCCCATACACACACTGACCCCATACACACACTGACCCCATACACACACTCACCCCATACACACACTGACCCCATACACACACTGACCCCATACACACACTGACCCCATACACACACTGACCCCATACACACACTGACCCCATACACACACTGACCCCATACACACACTGACCCCATACACACACTGACCCCATACACACACTGACCCCATACACACACTACACACACTGACCCCATACACACACTGACCCCATACACACACTGACCCCATACACACACTACACACACTGACCCCATACACACACTACACACACTGACCCCATACACACACTACACACACTGACCCCATACACACACTACACACACTGACCCCATACACACACTACACACACTGACCCCATACACACACTACACACACTGACCCCATACACACACTACACACACTGACCCCATACACACACTACACACACTGACCCCATACACACACTACACACACTGACCCCATACACACACTACACACACTGACCCCATACACACACTACACACACTGACCCCATACACACACTACACACACTGACCCCATACACACACTACACACACTGACCCCATACACACACTACACACACTGACCCCATACACACACTACACACACTGACCCCATACACACACTGACCCCATACACACACTGACCCCATACACACACTGACCCCATACACACACTGACCCCATACACACACTGACCCCATACACACACTGACCCCATACACACACTGACCCCATACACACACTGACCCCATACACACACTGACCCCATACACACACTGACCCCATACACACACTGACCCCATACACACACTGACCCCATACACACACTGACCCCATACACACACTGACCCCATACACACACTGACCCCATACACACACTGACCCCATACACACACTGACCCCATACACACACTGACCCCATACACACACTGACCCCATACACACACTGACCCCATACACACACTACACACACTGACCCCATACACACACTACACACACTGACCCCATACACACACTACACACACTGACCCCATACACACAAACACTGACCCCATATACACACTGTCCCATACACACACTGACCCACAAACACTGTCCCATACACACACTGACCCATACACACACTGACCCACAAACACTGTCCCATACACACACTGACCCACAAACACTGTCCCATACACACACTGACCCACAAACACTGTCCCATACACACACTGACCCATACACACACTTCCCCCTTACACACACTGACCCCATACACACACTGACCCACAAACACTGCCCCACATACAAACACTACACACACTGACCCCATACACACACTGACCCCATACACACACTGCCCCACAAACACTGCCCCCCATACACACACTGCCCCACAAACACTGTCCCCATACAACACTGTCCCACAAACACTGTCCCCATACACATACTGCCCCGCACACACTGCACACCTATACACACACAGTGCCCTACACACACTGCTGCCCCCCCATACACACATTGCCCCAAACACACACACAGTGCCCCCCATACACACACTGCCCCACACATACATACAGTGCCCCCCCATACACACACTGCCCCACACAGACATACAGTGCCCCCATACACACACTGCCCCCTAACACACACACTGCCACCCTTACGCACTCACACTCACTTCACCGCTCACACACACACTGCACCTTTCACACACACTTCACCCCTAACACACACCACTTCTCCTATGCCCTATATCCCAGCAGACCCCAGGTAAGTTGTCAAACTGTTCTTAAACGGTATGACTACTTACTCTGGGGTGGGATCCTGGCACTACTGGCACCATAACTACTACACTGAGCTGTAGTGGTTATTGTGCTAGGATTATTTTTTTTAAATAATCTACAAGTGCCCCTCCCGAGATCAGGCTCTGGATCCGCCACTGCCTGGAGTTAGTTGTCCTTCCCACCCTCCCATTTGTAAGGGTAAGGGGTTTTAACTCCCGTTTGGTCACAGCGGCGGGGCTAGAGAGCGAAAAGTTAGGGGACAAACTGGCTCTGGGGTAGTGTAAATAGAATAGGGCAGTTAGGCTGCTGGTGAAGAGCTTGGTTAAACGGTTCGTTATGAACCTTGGTAGGTTTCGAGCTCGGTAGGGGTATCCGGGTATGCCCCTACCGTGGTTATTTAACAAAGTTTGGCACTTATATTATGTTGAAGATGTTTGTTATTATGTTTGTTGATGTTATTTTTATTTACAGAAATAATGGGGACATATGATGTTATATGGCGGGATGGGGGCTGGGCAATGACTTTACATAGTTACATAGTTACATAGTTACATAGCTGAAAAGAGACTTGCGTCCATCAAGTTCAGCCATCCTCACATATGCTTTTGCTGTTTATCCAAAAGAAGGCAAAAAAACACAGTCTGAAGCGCTTCCAATTTTGCAACAAACTAGGAAAACATTCCTTCTTGACCCTAAAATAGCAGTCAGATGTCTCCTCTGATCAAGCAGCTATTACCCCACTAATTATAAATGATATCCGTGTATGTTATGTTTTTGCAAGTATTTATCCAATTGCAGTTTAAACATCTGTATAGACTCTGACAAAACCACCTCTTCAGGCAAAGAATTCCATATCCTTATTGCTCTTACTGTAAAAAAACCTTTTCTTGGCCTTAGATGAAATCTCCTTTCTTCAAGCCTTAATGTGTGACCTCGTGTCCTATGTATAGCCCTGTTTATGAATAGATGTACTGGCCCCGAATATATTTGTATAATGTTATCATATCCCCTGTCTGGCGCCGTTTTACCAAACTGAAGAGATTTAAATTTTTTTAACCTTTCTTCAAAACTAAAATGCTCCATTCCTTTTATCAATTTTGTAGCTCGTCTCTGCACTTTTTCTAGTGCCATGATATCTTTCTTTAGAACAGGCGCCCAAAATTGCACAGCATATTCAAGGTGTGGTCTTACCAGCGATTTATAAAGAGGCAAAATTATATTTTCATCTCGAGAATTTATGCCCCTATTTACTGGCCTTAGCAACGGCAGATTGACATTGCATATTGCTACCTAATTTGTTGTCTATAACAATTCCCAAATCCTTCTCGTGTGTGGTTATCCCTAGTACACTACCATTTAGGGTGTAAATTGCTTGTACATTCTTAACCCCGAAGTGCATAACTTTGCATTTTTCTACGTTAAATTTAATCTGCCATTTTAGTGCCCAGTCCCCCAATCTATCCAAATCCCTCTGCAGCAAGGCGATATCCTGCTCACATTTTATTACTTTACAAAGTTTTGTGTCATCTGCAAACACTGATACATGGCTTTCAATGCCCATTTCAAGATCATTTATAAATGTTAGAATAGAAGCGGTCCCAAAACAGAACCCTGAGGGACACCACTTACTACTTTTGTCCAGCTTGAAAATGTACCATTTATGACAACTCGTTGTACTCTATCTTTAAGCCAATGTTCTACCCAAGAACAAGAATATTCATCTAGACCAATTTCTTTTAGTTTGAAGACTAACCTATTGTGAGGAACCGTATCAAATGCCTTGGCAAAATCCAAGTAGATCACATCCACTGCAACACCCTGATCTATATTTCTACTTACTTCTTCGTAGAATACAATTAGGTTAGTTTGACATGACCTATGTTTAATAAAACCATGCCGATTATTGCTAATAACACAGTTCTTCCCAATGAATTCCTGAATATTATCCCTTAATAGCCGTTCAAATAATTTCCCAGTCACAGAAGTTAAGCTCACAGGTGTATAATTTCCAGGCAAGGATTTTGAACCTTTTTTAAATATAGGAACAACATCTGCCTTCCTCCAATCCTCTGGTACAATACCTGAAACAAAAGAATCTTGAAAAATTAAATACAGAGGTTCACTAATTTCCCCACTTAGCTCCTTAAGTACTCGTGGGTGGATACCGTCAGGCCCCGGAGCTTTATTTACATTAATTTTCTTTAATAGCTGTAGAACCTTGTCTCGAGTTATCCAATCACAAGTTATCTGCAAGTTTGTTGCAGCAATCATATGCATATCTCTTGCCATAGGATCCTCATTAATATATACTGAAGAAAAATAGTTATTTAAAATGTCTGCCTTTTCCTGGTCTTCATTGACTAACAAACCCATCTCTGTTTTCAGTGTACCTACACTTTCATTTTTTTTTTTTTTTTTAGAATAATGTACTTGAAAAACTTTTTGGGTTAGTTTTGCATTCTTTGGCTATCCATTTCTCATTTTCTAGTTTAGCCACTTTAATTGCCTTTTTTGCAAGTATTATTGGCTTCCTTATATCTTTTTATAGGATGCCTCTGATTTGTCCGATTTAAATGCTTTAAAAAGCCCCTTTCTTATTTTTAATCTCTTGTTTTACTTCTCTACTAAGCCACATTGGTTTTAATTTGTTTCTTTTATTGGACTTTAATTTATTGTTAGCAATATTAATAAAGCTGTGGACAGATTGACCCATACATCAGTGTCAGTGTGGTTTTGGGGTAAGTTTTGGGGGGAATTCCACCTGCCCATATGGCGACTATGCGCCTGTCATTAAATGGCAACGATTACCAGCCATAACTGACTTACACTCCCCTACATAATTTGTTGGGATGATATGCAAGATTAATTTTTAGATTAACCCCTTAAGGACCAAACTTCTGGAATAAAAGGGAATCATGACATGTCACACATGTCATGTGTCCTTAAGGGGTTAAAGGGACACTATAGTCCCTAGAACTACAGCAGCTTATTGTACTTGTTCTGGTGAGTAGAATCATTCCCTTCAGGCTTTTTGCAGTAAACACTGTCTTTTCAGAGAAAATGCAATGTTTACATTACAGCCTTGAACTTTAGTCGGTGTTTAGCAGTGTGCTGGTTCTGCCTCTGATTTGCCTCCTTGGCAGTCTCAGCCAATCCTATGGGAAGGCATTGTGATTGGCTCAGATAATCACTTCTGATGTCAGCCAAGCAGGCAGATCAGGGGCAGAGCTATCAGTTGCAGACTTGAACAAAAGTAAGATTTTACTAAATTTTAGGGGGGTAAGGGGGTCCAGGGAGGTTTGATGGAGGTTTTAACACTATAGGGTTAGAATTACATGTTTGTGTTCCTGACCCTATATTGTTCCTTTACGATCACATCAATTTATTATAATGCTTTTTGTACAGAATCCTTATGCAGACTGTTTAACTAGGTCACATTATACTGTTCTCGGTAAATGCAGTCTAATTGCATAACACATTGAACTAACTAACAGATGAAAGTATGCAAAACCTTTTCTGTTACTCTGGGGTTTGCATATTGGAGTCCTCCGCTACTGTGACAATGGTTGTGTTTTGAGACGTCTTCAAAAAAAAAAAAAAAAAAGAGATGTGGCTCATGCTGATTGAATGAGAAAATGTGTTTTGTTCCAATATCGAGAGCCATATTAAAGTGGGGTGTATTGAAAAAGGGTTAGCTTATGGTTAAAGAGAGATGGGATGAGTAGGGGTAGCTGGAGAGATATGGAGGCAAAACTTTGTAGAGCGAATAGTAAGTTTGTTAAGGGATTTGAAAACAAAACTAGTGATGTTTTTCAGAAGGGAGAAATCATGTGTTGTAAGGAGTAGAAGATAGTCTGAGTCTAGTCTAATCAAGGCAAGTTTGCAATTTGAGAGTTTTCTAGTGAGATTACTTTTTAGTAACTATGCGGATCATTGCAGATTCCATTTTTTTTATACTTATAATGTTAAAGTCTCTAATTTGCTTTTAATATATGTCTCATCGTATGACTTTTTTTAATTTTTCTTTTTCTTTCTTTATACAGGAAGTTATTTTTTACAGATTATGGTCAGATCCCCAAAGTGGAGCGTTGCGACATGGATGGGCAAAACCGAACAAAGTTAGTAGACAGCAAAATTGTATTTCCACATGGGATTACGTTGGATCTTGTCAACAGATTAGTTTACTGGGCTGATGCCTACTTGGACTACATCGAAGTGGTGGATTACGAAGGCAAAAACAGACACACGATAATACAAGGGCTTCTAGTAAGTGCTTATATATTTGTCAGAATGAGGCTGAGATTATTAATCTTGTTTGGATGTTGCTTGGATGTAGGTTATTAAAATACATTTTATGTGCAGTTCATGATCTTTTGTTTGTTGGCCTTTATCTTTCCTAGTTTTAATAAGGTAGTTCTCACTTAGAGCTAGATTCTATTATGAGGTAATTGTAGCAGGTTTCCTATATTCCTATAGATGTTAATGAGGGAACTACTGCTCCATTATTTACTTATGTACAAAACAAACCACACCAATCATCCCACTACCATTCCTCTCTTTCCTACCGGGCATGCCTGGTGCCCAGTTAAAGTACTTGACACGTTCCTAAATTCTCACCACATGCACTCACCTAACACGCCACTACTACTACTACTACTACTCCAAGGGCACCCTCTCACCACTGCCAAGTTCACGTCTCACATCAGAACTCTGCTATTAAGGTTAGGCTTCAACCCCACTTTCTTCTCCGGTCACTCCTTCTGAATAGGAATGGCATCATCAGCATCTAGCTCTCACACACCAGTCCACATCATCAAGAGACTGGGTTGCTGGAAATCTTCAATATACAATACCTATATCCCACAACCGGAGAAAGAACTAAGACAAGCATTCAAATGTCTAGCATTATAAGAAACAATAAAGTGTGTTTTTTGCATCCTCCTTTTTGCCCTCTTTTATTACAGGCCTACTCGTTCGTTGGATTCGGCACACCACTGCCAACTCTGCATCTTCTAATACATTCCATAACCAATTAAATTCAGAGCACAAGTTAAAAGGCCATTTGACCTGTATTTGTGGGAGGAGTTATGTCCCCTACTTAAACTCCCAGCCCCTACTCAACACTGCCGTTCACGCTGATTGACCCCACCCACCTGCACCCATCACTCATTACATTATCATCATCTTAGTAGGCCCTCTTTTATTACAGGCCTACTCGTTCGTTGGTTTTGGCACACCTCAGCCAACTCTGCATCTTCTAATACATTCCATAACCAATTAAATTCAGAGCACAAATATAAATAAATATATATATATATATATATATAATGAAAAGTAAAACAAAACAAGAATCCCTCTAGTAGTTGGATACAACCCAACTCTAGAGGGAGTACGTAAAATTATTAAAGAGCTACAACCATTAATTTCCGAGGACCCCCACACTCAAAAGAATATTTCCTGAACCCCCCATACTAGCATTCAAACAACCGCCCAACCTGAGACAGAGATTGGTCCGCAGCAAATTGACCACAGAACAGGAGCTCACACAGAATGGCACTGTACAATGCAACAAATCAATCTGCAAACTGTGTCAACCTATATGTGGCAATAACACAGCCAGACATAATAACAAATCATACAACATTAGGGGTCATATTCGTGCACATCTGTGAATGTGGTTTACATGATAGTTTTCAGTTTGTGACAAAGGTTGCTACATTGGAGAAACTGGCCTTAAGCTGCATCTCAGAATGAATCTACACAGACACTCGCTCAAGAACCACAAGGAAAGTGGATATTGTACCCCTGTTGGCCATCACTTGACCCAGACTGGTCACTCCATCCAAAACCTCAGGATTAAAGTTCTTAAAGGGAATTTCAAAGACTTTCATGAACAAAAGAAATTTGAGATGAAAATAGTCACACATTTCAACACCAGAAATGAAGGACTTAATGTAGACTCTGGCTTTCTCACACACTACCAAAACTTTATATAAACACACATCTTAATGTCTTATATAGTTATTTTTCAATATTCTCATGTCACCCTTATTTGATCAATCTATATACATACAAATATGCAGCTATATACTTGCATGCCCTGCTCTGCTGTTTTCTTGGTGTTTTTTTTTCTTTTTTTTCCTCAACTAGCTTATTGACTCTCCTCTGTTTATTTACTTTTTCTGGCTATTCTCAGCCAACCTGCACCACTTTCAGACACATCTTCTGCTATTTATGACACCCCACGCACCCCCCTCCCTCCCCTTCTCTAACATCCGTTGTTTTAAGTGTTAAACTCTATAAAATTGATCAGTATTGCTTCAGACCTGGGGAAGAGAGGAAAACTCTTGAAAGCTTGTCTTTGAAATATTGTGTTAGTCCAATAAAAAAGGTATCATTGCATACTGCAATACTCTGGTCTTTTGGCATCTTGCCCACTGGACTAATACGGCTAATATATATTTAATTTTTTTGGTCTAATTTTGTTTTCTAAATTTGTCCAGTCCAAGGTGTAATGATATTTAAGTGGGTTGCATTTCTCCACGTAACAAATGCAGATGTTGTTTTCTATTTAAGCTATTAATTGATCCATGGAGGTTTTCACGAGAAAGTCTAGAATTGCAAACTCTAGTTCAAGATATTAAAGTAGCATTTCCTTGTGCTCTCGCTTTACTCTATACTGGTTGTGGCCTTACCGGTACAAATGAAAACTCTTTGAATAAGCGTACAGTGTGGTTGCACTTAACCAGAGAATAGCACTAATATTCTACAATTACAGTATGTTGCCTGAGGACCGAACTTAGGGGACAGACAGAGAACATGTCCTGTATAGATTTTTGACATCCATTTTTGTCCTGATTATTATTATTTTTTTAATTCATTTTTTTTATATTCCCTACATATTCTTAAAGGACCACTATAGGCACCCAGACCACTTCATCTCAATGAAGTGGTCTGGGTGCCAAGTCCATCTAGGGTTAACCCTGCCTGCTTTAAACATAGCAGTTTCAGAGAAACTGCTGTGTTTACAATAGGGTTAATACAGCCTCTAGTGGCTGTCTCACTGTCAGCCCCTAGAGGCGCTTCTCACTGTGATTTTCACAGTGAGAAGATGCCAGCGTCCATAGGAAAGCATTTAGACGTCGGAAGAAGGAGAGTCCCGAGGGAGCCCGGCGCTGGAGAAAGGTAAGCCTTTAACCCCTTCCTTCCCATATAGGTTGAGGGGGGGGGGGACCAATTAACACTAGTGCCAGGAAAATGAGTTTGTTTTCCTGGCACTATAGTGGTCCTTTAATAGATCGCATATCATGTTGTTCAACTACTGTGTTTATTCTATTCTCAGATCGAGCACTTATATGGTTTGACTGTTTTTGAGAACTATCTGTATGCTACTAACACGGACCATGCCAATGCTCAACATAAAACCAGTGTGATCCGTGTAAATCGTTTCAACAGCACGGAATACCAAGTGGTGACCAGGGTTGATAAAGGAGGAGCTCTCCACATCTACCACCAACGCAGACAACCAACAGGTATGAGCTGGAGTTCATCTGCAGTTCCTAATAATTGGAATCCTTGATTAGAATCCTGCCATAATCCACATTGAGCATTGTTTGATTTGGTGGGCTCTAGGGTTTTCTGTATACCACACTTCCTATACAATCTCCTTCACCCCCCCATATGCTTTTACCCAAGAAGCAGTCAGTGACCTGCCAGTGTACAACTTAGAGCATGGTAGGAGTTTTAATGTACTTCTATTAATTTCATCTTCACTCCTTCTCAGGCATATTCTTCCTTTTCTGGAAAGTATACATCTAAAATTCCTAGATTTTACTATTAACATGACGTAAAGTCATGATTTTATTAAAGACACAGAGGCTCCTATAATGCTTCTCTTTCTTTAATTCTCCCTCAGCAGCAAAGAGAGATATATGCAAAAGAGAGAAAAAACAATATAACATTAGCATATTGACAGTGCTATCATTGGTATCCACCCCCTTAGTATATAAGGTGTAGCACTCCATGCTTCTCCCTCTTTCTGTAGCGATCCGAAGACCAGATCATTAACCAAAACGTTAAACTTGGCCCAAACAGGAACAGTGGGCGATAGTCAAATGTCCATTCTTTCTGGGTGGACTGTAGCACCTTGTTTCGAAACTTCAACACCTTGATAAAATTATTCAGGCTAAAATGAGAGGAGAAAGTATGGTAATATTTGGTTGGTAACTGGTTGTATCATATACGCCAACATAGGTCTTTAACTTATTATGGACAAAATTGTTGTCATGCCGTCATAACAAATGATATTTTTAATTTAAGATTATGTCTACTACATCAAATTATAGTCACTTACCTGTGTGACGTACGGGAAACATTCTAATATGGTAACCTGATCATAAAGACACACCCAATCCGTGGTTGATACCCATGTGAAATCCAATCCCCCCACCCAGGGAGGGCGGGAGGGCGGGAGGGCGGGAGGGAAAAATACTCGCCTCCGGTTCTTTAATACAATCATGACTTTACGTCATGTTAATAGTAAAATCTAGGAATTTTATTAAAGACACGGATGCTCCTATTATGCTCTTTCAAAGCTAAGCAATAACTCTTTCCGAGAAATGTTGGATTGGTTTAAAATAGAAATTCCGGAATGTGGATTCCATAGACCAGTCTGCGGCCTTCAGGATGTCTTCCAATCGACATCCTATTGTCGATTCTTTAGAAGCCATAGCGCCTCTGACCGAGTGGGCTGAAAAGACTGTGACATCTATCCCGGCCGAAGCTAATAACCATTTGGCCCAACGAGCGAGAGTAGGTGTAGTTACTGGAAGGTGCGGTTTCTTCAGTGAAATAAACAAAGGACCGTCGTTTGATGATCGTAGGGGAGAAGTACGGGATTCGTATTCTTTTAAGCACAGTATCGGGCACAGATTTGGCTGATTTGGAAGTCGTGGGTAGAAGACTTGCTTAGTCGCCGATTTCGTTCTCCGTGAAATATCAAATGACACTCCTTCCGGAGTGAACATACGGGCTTGCCAGTCCATAGCCCTTACATCTGACACTCGTTTACAGGATAGTAAACAGAATATCATAAGTAATTTTGCCGACAATTGTTTAATTGACAGTGCTGTGTTGTCGGGCCATTCCTCTAGGAATTTGAACACTATGTTGACATCCCAAAAGGATCCATATCTGGATTTTTGCGGACGTGAGAAACGTACACCTTTGAGTAGGCGACAGACCAACGGGTTCTGTCCGAGAGGAATTCCGTCCACAGTATCATGACCTGCCGAGATAGCTGATCTGTAGATGTTGACTGTAGATGAATGCTTTGCCCGATTCGAATAGTTGTGTGAGGAAGTCTAGTACCGTCTTTACAGAAGCTGATGCGGGATCCACTGATTTTTCCAGGCACCAATCGGACCAAGCTCTCCATGCCATAGCATATGTGCGCCGTGTTCCTGGTGCCCAGGCGTTCGCCAAGAATTGGGTAGTTGTTCTTGAAACTTCTGTGATTTCCCAGGGTCCCCGGAAAGGAGCCATGCCATGAGCCGGAGGATTCCCCGTTCTATCAGGTCATGGTCCTCCCCATCCAGATTGGTTAACAGGGAGGTTTGATCCGGTAGTAACTGTGGGAAATCGATCGCCATTTCCAGAAGGTGAGGGTACCAAGGTTGAGATCTCCAGCATGGTGTTATCAAGACCAATGTGGTCCTGTAGCGTCGAATGTGCGCCAGAGTCCGGGCAATCGGGTTGAACGGGGGGAAGGCATATGCTCGTCCCTCGGTCCAGTCCTGAAGAAAAGCATCTGTTGCCAAGGCCTCCAGGTCCGGTTGCCAGCTGAAAAATTGTGGAAGTTGTGTGTTCAGTCTGGACGCAAAGAGTTCCACACTCAAGAGTCCCCATTGTTGTGCGATCTTGGAGAATACCTTTGGTTGAAGTCTCCAATCCCCTAAATCCCTCAGGTATCGGGAGTTCCAGTCTGCGGTGTAATTGTCTAGGCCTGGTATGTGTTCCGCAGTCAACGACACATTGTTTCGCAAACAATAGTGCCAGAAGTCTCGAGCCAAAACCGCCAGGATGCGTGATTTGGTACCTCCTAGATGGTTTATGTACCTGACCGCCAAGATGTTGTCCAACTTGAGGAGGATTGAGCAAGAAATGCCCCTGGGTGAGAGGCTGCGGATGGCAAATGTGGCCGCCAGTAGTTCCAGTGAGTTTATGTGTAGGAACGATTAGTTTACTGACCATCTGCCTCTTGTGGATATGGAGCCACAGCGCGCGCCCCAGCCATGTAAGCTTGCATCCGACTCTATTACTATATCTGGAGTGGAACCGAAAATCACCCGTCCGTTCCACGCTTCCATGTGGGTTAACCACCAGTTCAGCTCTTCCTTGGATTCTTCATCCAAAGTGATGTTGGTCTCGTACGACTGCCGTTCCTTAGGCAAGATGCTTTCAGACGTTGTAACGCCTGATAGTGGAGTGGTCCCGGGAAGATCGCCTGGATGGAGGCCGCTAATAAGCAGATTACTCGAGCCCGTTGTCTCAGAGAAATGTCTGGGCGGTTCATTAACCTCCTTATCTCCTTTTTGATGTTGGATATCTTGTCCGCTGGGAGGCACAGAATTTGTTGGACGGAGTCGACTCGGAATCCTAGGAATTCCATCTGTTGAGAGGGTTGTAGCACGGATTTCTCCCAGTTCACCAGGAAACCGAGGTTCTGTAGGAGATGAAGGGTCCACGACAGGTGCGACAACAGAAGGGATCGTGTCCCTGACAGTATGAGGATATCGTCCAGGTAGATAATAAGACGAATTCCGTGTAATCTGAGGAATGCAACCACTGGTTTCAACACTTTCGTGAAGCACCAGGGAGCGGAGGATAGACCGAAAGGAAGGCAGCAGAAACGCCATTTCCTTGCGCCCCAATGGAATTGTAGTAGATTCCTGTGCATCGGTGTTATCGGGATCGTGAGATACGCATCTTGTAGATCGAGTTTCACCATCCAGTCTCCCGGGAGGAGGAGGTCTCGGAGGCAGTGTATGCCCTCCATCTTGGATATTGTATGAAGGCATTGAGGGGTCTTAGGTTTATAACCGGGCGGACACCCCCGACTTTCTTCGGCACTAAAAGTAGGTTGCTCACAAATCCTGGGGTATCTAGAGGGATTTACTCTATGGCATTTTTGTTTCGCAGGACCTCTATCTCCGTGGAGATGAGGTCGCGGTGAGACTTTGGCATGTGTGGCACGCGTGGAAGGGAATCCTGAAAGGGAAGACCCGTCAGTTCTAGGTGGTAACCCTCTATAGTCTGTAACACCCAGCTGTCGGATGTGATTGTGGCCCAAGTCTGAGAGAACAAAGCCAATCTGCCCCCCACATTTATATGGGAAAAATGGGGAAAAATTGTACTCACCATAAGGGCGTTTTCCTGGGGTTGTTCCTCTGCCGCCGCGGGCATTGCAAGATCTTCCTCGAGAGGGGAAGAATGGAGTGTAGGAACGTTCCTGGTTCTGCCTCTAAGTGTTGATGGAGCCTCTGCCCGGTCTGGTGAAACCTTGGGGATTGGGGCCGGGTAGAGGGCTCCTACCTCTACCGGCCCCACCGAAAACCTTTTGGTGGAAGACTCTTCTAATGGACGATTGTGCTTTATCCAGAGCCGTGAAGGTTTTAACATAGGAACCCAGATCTTTGACGAAGGATTCGCCGAATAACAGACCCTTAGCCGAGGCCCCTGATTCAGAGGAGGCCATGCTAGCCAGTTTGGGCTCAATCTTCAGCAGGATAGCTTTCCTGCGTTCCGTTGACATGGCTGTATTGGCGTTGCCGATCATGCAGACCAAGCGTTGGAGCCAGCCAGATGCCACGTCAAAATCCAATGGTGCCTCACCCGACTGAGCTGCTTCCAGCAGTTCATACAGCTTAGTGACGGGACCCAGTGTGTCTAGGAACGTGTCCTGACAGTTGCGGAGGGAATAGTCTAGTCCCCTCTTAGGTTTCCAGACGGTTTTGGCCAGAAACTGGGCTATCTGAGGGTCCACTTCTGGAGTTTTTGCCACAGCATCTGGTATTATGGGTCGGGGGCATTCAGCTCTCAACTTATTACGGCCCTCTTGGGAGAGGGACTTGCGTACCCTGAGGGCCAGGTATTGGGAGATGTGTTCAGAGGGTTCCCACTCAGCAAAGCGTGGGTGCCTTAAGTTATCAGGGTCAAATAGAGGTCTATCTTTAGAGTCGCGGGCTGCTTCTGCCCCGGGTGCCCCTGATTGTGTCGAGGCACATGTCGGTGCCAAAGGGGAATTGTTTGCCCTGGAGGCTTTCGCCCTCCGATAGCTCGTTCTCGTACGGGTCAGAGTTCGGGATGTCTGACCCCTCATCCCCCTCCTCGTCTGAGTCAGACAGTATATCCTGGGCTCTTGCCCGTTTCCAGTCTCTGGTAGCTGTAGCTCGCCCAGAAGCTCTATTGCACGGTTGTTGCGCGCCATCATGGACAGCCTGAGGCGTGTCAATCAGAGCAGGGTTAACCTGCATTGGGGGTGGGGGGTGGGTCTTGAGAGTGTTTGCGCTTGCCTAGCGCGTTGCGCCCTGGTAGTGTCCCTTCAGGAGGGGTAGGGGTCAAGGCAGGGGTAGCGTGAGGTTGGACTTGCCTGAGCGCCTGTGTAATGGATTTCGAGATGGTAGAGGACATAGCACCCATGGCTGACGATATGGCCTTTGAAATAGAGTTGGACATGGTGGTGTCCAGAAGGGATTGGAGGTCAGCCTGGGGGTCAGGGCTAGTAGTGGCCATTGAGGGACTACGTTTGCCAGGGAAGTTATCACCAGACTGCATGGTAGATAACGGAGTGCAAGTAAGAAAATAACAAATTGAAAAGACAGAGTACAAGGATTGATTAACCCAGGTACAGGATGGGAAAAGGTACAGGAAGATGGAGGATAGCTCCAAAGTATATATCTGCTATAAATAAACTGTACCCGTCTGGAGAGAGAAAAGATCGATTCTCAGATCGTGTGAGAGGAAATCCCACAATGTACTAGTTATTTAAAATGTCCGCCGCCTTAATAGGCGACTAGAAACCCCCAAAAATGGCTGCTGCGAGTCACCGCGCATGCGCGCCGCTAGTGAGCGGCGAAACTGAAAGTAAACTGAAAACGCCGTGCGGACGAAAGTAGGTCCGCCGGCGGTATAGAAATTAGTGCCGGGAAAACGCCGCGGGGGTGCTGGACGAGCCCCGCCGACGATACCCGGCAGAGTGTGACCGGGGAAGGGAGCCCCAACCCGAGGGGGGAGGGGGGAAACAGAAATGTCCAAAGGGAAAAACCGGAGTATAAAATCGGTCACACACAAAAAATGCAATGTACAGCAAAAAACAGATAAATGATCAAATGTAGTGGAAGGGATTAAACAATAAAGAACATCCCAATAAGCCGAGCAAATAAACAGAGCAAATAATGCAAACACAATACAATCCCACCAGAGCACACTATAGGTAACAGGAGAGTGTACTTATCTGGTCTGAGGGAGCAGCAAAGAAAGAGGAAGAAGCATGGAGTGCTACACCTTATATACTAAGGGGGTGGATACCAATGATAGCACTGTCAATATGCTAATGTTATATTGTATTTTCTCTCGTTTGCATATATCTCTCTTCGCTGCTGAGGGAGAATTAAAGAAAGAGAAGCATAATAGGAGCCTCCGTGTCTTTAATAAAATTGTGTCCAACTCACATTGCAAATTGTTTACTGGTACCCGTATTTGTGTTTCTGCTCCCATAATGAGAAAGGGGGCCATCAATTTAATTCTCTCGCATAGACCAGTAAAGTTGTTAAATAAAGAACACGTTCCATCCAATAGTGTATAGAACAAAAACTGTGTATTGATGAGTGGCAAATGAAAAATACGTAAAATGGGACTATAGCTTTGATAGAAATTAAAAAACAAAAAATACTCTTTTTAGTTTCTACAAAAGCTCCATGGGCATTACTCTAAGCACATCCAACAGCCATGGTACATAGTATGTGTGCATTTGTATGTATATGTATGTTTACACTGATCAGCCAGAATATTAAAACCATTGGTGAAATGAATAACTTTGATTACATCATTACAATTGCACCTGTCAAGTGGTGGGATAGATTAGGTATCAAGTGAAGTCAGTTTTTAAATTTCTTGTGTAGGAAACAGAAAAATAGACAAGTGAATAGATCTGTGTGACTTTGGCAAGGGCTAAATAGTGGTATCTAGACTACTGGGTCAGAGCATCTCCAAAACGGCAAGTCCTGTGGGGTGTTCCCGGTATGCAGTGGTTAGTACCTACCATAAGTGATATCGCTGAAAATCTTAATGCTAGACATGATAGAAAGGTGTCAGAAAAGACAGTGCATTACAGTTTGCTGCGTATGAGGCTGCAAAGCTGCAGACCGGTCAGAGTACCCTTGATGACCCATGTCATGCCAAAATCGCCCTCAACGAGAATGTGGGCATGCAAACTGGACCATAGAACAATATAAGTAGGTTGCCTGGTCTGATGAATCATGTTTTTTTTTAGATTAGGAGTGTGGTGGCCTGGTGCATGTGCTTCATTTATCTGCAGAAAGCACTACAGGAGGAAGACAGGCTGGTGGAGGCAGTATTATGATATTCTTCTAGGAAACCTTTGGTTCTGGCATTTATGTGGATGTTGGTTTGACATGTACCACCTGCCTAGAGATTGTTGCAGACAACTTACACCTCTTCTTGGCAATGGACAATGGTGTCCCCTGATGACTGTGACCTCTGTCAGCAGGATAATACACCCTACAACATTGTTTAGGAACGGTTTGAGCAACATTACAAATAATTAAAGTTGTTGCCTTGGCCTCCCAATTCCCATGATCTCCATTTAATTGATGGTCTGTAGGATGTGCTTGAACAACAAATCTAATCATTGAAGGCCCCTCCTCCACAACTTGCAGGACTTAAAGCATCTCCTGCTGTTAATGTCTTGATGCAAGATACCATGGGACAAATTCAGAGATCTTGTGGATTCCATGTCTTTTGTGCATCAGAGCTGTTTTGGCAGCACAAGAGGGACCTACACTATTAGGCAGTAGATTGTAATGCTGTGGCTGATCAGTGTATATGCATTTATTAGTGCTTGTTTAATAACTCAGCCAATCCTTCTACTGACCAGATTAACCCTGACTGAAGCCTTAATTTGCTTATTTTGTGTGTTTTATAGTAAAAGGCAACTTTTGGTGATCTAATTGTTGGTTCTGGCCTGCAAGTTGATTTGTCTGTTACATTAAATGTCAGAGTCAAAGAGTGACAAGCCATTATGATCTACAGTAGTTAAATGTTGTGCCACTCATACTATTGATACTGAGTACTTGCATTCTGTTCTTTCATCTGTTATTAAAAAACTGTTCCTTCTTTAACAGAATGGGGATAAGTTAATAGTAAAGTAGTTAAATTATTTAATCATATGAAATCATCACGATTTCTTGTCACCTTGCCTAAATTTGAAGTCCAGTTTGTCATTTGCTTATTTTTATAATGCCAAAAATATATATGTAGTATGATTTTAAAAGTTTCAACAACCATGGACATTATCCCTGACGAAATCTTGCCATCGGTCATGTCGTTTTTTTGTTTTTTTTCTGCATAAAACAAGTGTAGATTTGGAATTGTTTCTGACCGTGGCATGTGCGACAAATAAGGGCATCCTTGAATTAAAACACGGTTTCTATAATAAATTCTAGCGTAGCTAATTGAAATCAAAATGTATTTCTTAATCTTTGCTACAGATTTGAAAGCTTTATTATGATTTGTATTACTTTTTGTTTCCTTCCTACTTACCGGTATTTAAAATAAATCCTGTAACTACCTGATAGTGCTTTTGTTTTTTTTTATTTGAGTCCCACATGGGTTCCTAGAAGACTTTTTTTAAATTAGTGTATCCTTTTGATTTGTATTGTGAAGGGAAATCCCAAGGATACAAACCTGATATGAAATCAGTTCCTTATTTACATATATCTAAATTGTTATATGTAAATGTGGCAGGCAGCACAAACTCGTATTTTTTATTTCTCATAACGTTGGCTGAAAGGATCGAATGGATAACAAATGTTTGCTATTTTTATCTGATCAGAACTACATAAAAGAGGAATTGTCGTTTTTTTTTCTTCTATTTTTTGTTTGATGTTTTATACTGTCTTCTATTGATGTATATGGTGTTGCTAACCTGCTAGCATATGCGCATGTAAAAAAAATATCTTAGAGATACCGACTGCTTTTGCGATGTATGCAGCAATCTTCACTTTTTCGTACATGTGGTCTAGTTCTGCTTTTTCCCTTGATATACGGTAACTCCTGTCCAGCTTTACGGTCAGTTGAGATAATCAAACTCATATTGACTTAAATGGGGATTTAAATTGATATGGTAATCCTGAGAAATGTGACTGGATTTGCATTAAATTGGTGATAAAGCATTGGGAGGACTGGCTTGAGTATTAATTAGTTATTGCTCATCTCTTTGTAGTCTTTAATCTTGTGATATTTCCTTTGCAGTGAGAAGCCATGCCTGTGAACCAGACCAATACAAGAAGCCTGGCGGATGCTCGGACATATGTCTTCTCAGCAACAATCACAAGAACAAAACATGCCGCTGCCGGTCTGGGTTTAGCTTGGGTAGTGATGGGAAATCATGCAAAAGTAAGAAAATAATATCGCCAGGGAAAACGGGCAAGATTATCACATGTAATTCTGTATAATCAATAGTTCCCACTGTTGTCTGCCTTTCGGGACTCTCTCTCCTGCTGTCCCCATGTGGTAAATCACACAATTTTATTCCAGACAGGAGGCTCATATTATGCGATTACTTTAATTTTTTTTTAATTTTTTTTAAATCATCCAAACTTGACAGAATTTAAAATGCATTTACACTTGCTGTTCAAATGTAACAATCCTATTCTGTCCCATCTTATTTATAAAACAGCGTCCCCATGTTCTATTCTTCGCTGCTCTTTTGAACAGAGGAGTAAAATGTTGTTCACGGCATGGTCTTCTTTCTTTGGGATAGTGAGAGGTGTTGAGAAGAACATTTGGTCAGTTTACATATGTTTATATTTGACATGTTAAATGGACACTCCACTGCCCAAAAACAAATATAAACATGCATGCATTTATGTATTTTTTTTTTTCCAATTGGAATTATATCTAAAAACAGCCTGCGAAGCTGCATATCTCTTGTCTGCTGCCTTTGCAAGCTTTCCCTTTCTAACCCCACCCAGATTTTCTGTGGCTGTTCAAATTCAGACTTCCGAATGCAGCTCAATGAGAAGTCTTTGTAAGTCAGGTGCTCTGGGCAATTGTTGCCTCTTGAGGTCAGCTCCTTTGAGCTAATGAAACCAGGAAGTAACATTACCTGTTGTCTGCTAGAAAGCCAAGGGCGTGTAACCAGGTTAATTTATAAAACTGTCAATTTCTATTGAAATCTGAACTTTTTGCAAAATGAAAAAAAGAGGACACACTTTTCACACTTAAAGATTTTCAGCTAGCTTAAGTGCTTTAGGGCTCTGGAGTGACCCTTTAAATGATAAATTGGGTTTTAAAAGCCTTTTCTATTATTTTCTGTGAATTTGTTTTATTGATATTTAACCCTCTTTCTTCTTGTTAGGCAGAAATAATAGTTTTCTAATGGGTTTTTACTTGACTGTGGGTAGAAGTGCTATTCCGAGCGGCCATTTTGTTTGTTAGTTCCCGTGGTATTTAGTGCATCACACACACTGGCACGCATACAGTAGCTCAGTTCGTGGGAACAAACTATTGCTTTGCTCAATCAGGGATATTTACGTGAGAGTTGGCTCCAGTCGTCTGACCACACAAGCTGAATATTGTCTTAAAGAGGAAATTCCTGTTAAGTTCCCTTACTGTTTTTCCATTTCACAATTTTTCATCCACATAGTTATTTTCATTATCATAGTATTTTTTTATAATTTAAGTACAATTGTTAAATTATTTTGCCCCCCAAAACAAACTAGTGACCACCGATATTTATTTTATTGATGAATTTTACCTTACACAATTAATAAATAAATGTACGAAGACTTATTTAACATGAATTATATCTATTGCAAACACAAATGTTATGATCCAGTGCATAATTTTGATAATCCTCCTTTAAGGACGCCTTACCTGAAGAACAAATTGAAGTTATTTTGATAAGACTGTTAAAAAGAATTGTTTTCTGCCATGTCGAGAATGCATGAAACCTTACCAAAATCATTTTACAGTGGCTTTAAATCAGTTTAAATAAACAGATATGGTTGTCAATAGCCATACTTCAGAATATTCATTCTGGTCATGTGCAGGTTCTGAGGTAGATGACTTAGACAATTGATCTAAAAAGGCTACTGAAAAACGTAAGCACATTAATGACAGTCATATGGTTTAAAAAAAAAAAAAAAAAATAAGAATTCATTGCACCAAGCTAAAATAAAAGAACAAGTTACTTTTAAAGGCTACAATGACAGGCAGGATATAAAACCACCTAACAATACCTCTTCTTCAGGTGAAATTTTTATAGACAAAAATAATTTGAGATGAGTAAAACAACATTCATATTGCAGCTCGGACAGCAAGTATTTTGATAATGATGACATTATAGATATAAACAGACAAAACATGTCGGAAAACAATCTTTATTGAGGATCCTTTAATGATAAAGATAAATATTTTGGCTGATTCGTGTGACTTGCTTGATGATCAACGGAACCCAATTTTTCTTTTTGAATTCTTTATTTTTGTTGTGCAGGTGATTACGGAGCATAGTCAACATGCCGCAACAGCGTACATAGAAGCATACAGGATAGACTGTGGCAGGAGTAATTGCACATTATTATTATATTTGCTTAAAACAGGCTTAATATGACTGTTGCATTCGATTTAAGTGGTTTAATCTAAACAAAAAGCCGTAGCGAAGTTCCTACTAGTGTCTCGTGTTTACCAGGCTGAGCATGTGTCAGTACTAGTGTATTACAAGATTGTATCTTGCAGTAGTCAGGTTAAGGAGATGTTAGCAGTAATAAGTGAACAGCTTGCGTCGTGTAGTAAACTGGCTGGGTGCCTGTTATTGGGGAAGTATGACATATTCATGACGTGTGAGTAACAGGCCTGGTAATCATTAGTTACATGGATAGGCTGTGTCATGGCTAAGACTGCACAGTTTAGGTAACAGTGGTAACATTCTTCGACATAACTAAAACTTTGCATATGTGTGGTTAAAAAGGATAAGCTTTGTCGTGACTAAGACTTTGCCCATTTGTAATGAAATAAAAAGTAAATATTGGTATAGCTACGGCTTTGCATGTTTGTTCCAGTTAGGGTATACATCAAACTTTATAAACGTTGTAACTTGAGAGTTATTGCTTTACCATATTGGGTGGAAATAAACTATTTTATATAAGTTAAGGTTAGTAGGGTTTCACGTGTAGTACTCGTCAGTCAAATCAGGAGGGTACCGTTCGTGTATGTATAGGCTGAGAGCTCTATAAGTGCAGGCTGGGGTGTTTTTAAGTGGTTACTGGAGGTGTGTTAAGCGGAAGCCGGGAAGTTATTGCGGGTACCACTGTATATTAATGTTTAGAAGTTGGAGTGTTACATGCCATGTAGGTCAGGGTTGTTACAGGCTTTGACTAGTCGTCTGAGTGGGCTTCCTCTCTTGAGGTAGCTGGTCAGGCAATTAAGCTAAGTAGTTATTCAACTTTTGTCTGATCTGGTTGTCAGGGTACTCGTTGTAATTGTGGACGCCTATACTGTCGTGTCGGGACATTTTAAACAAATCTGCATCAAATCACAAGTAAACCAATACAACAGATAAGGGAACAAAAAAGAAAAAATAGGAAAAGCGCACGAGAGACCGTGTCAACTGACCGTTTTGATTACTCTCTCTGCGTATGAATGTTCTCAGCCGTTGGGTAGCGGGCTAGGCTGTTGCCCGGTAAAAAGGAGTGCGGGGAAGCGTCCCGGTAGGTCTTGCCCTATTTCAGGTTGCGGCGGCTGTATGCGGCCCTGCGGGCTGTTGTCGTGGCACAAAGATCGGTGCTCCTGCCACGTTCTTCCCCAGGCTGCTTGTAGTGCTGGCCGGTGGAGTTGTGGTGGCCATTGCCAGCTGTGGCAGTCTCAGGTCTGTTTAGTGTTTACATTACAGCCTACGGATACTTCCACTGGCCACTTTTCAGGTGGCTAGTAGAGGTGCTTCCTGTGGCAGTGCTGCACAGTGTTTTTGAATCTAGGATTTGATATAAATTGGAAAAATTTCAATATGAAACAGAAATAAAAATTTGTAGGTATTGTGATCACTTTGTATGTCAAACTTCGAGTTTAACCGCAACAAAACTGAAAACAATTTAGAAAGAAATCAAGGCATTTTTAAGGAAGGAATCTGTTCGTTGAGAATAGTTGGACTAATATCTTCTTCAATTTAAGCTAATTTTCCAGCTCCACTTCATTATCAAGCTCTACGCTTGAAAGGAAGACATTTGAGGAATGTCCAAAGGTATTCAAAAAAACAACAAAAAACAAACACAAATACAACTTTATAGCTAGATACAAAAGAAGAATTTGATTAGTGGTTAAAACTTATGACGTGGAACTAGAAAGCATCCAGACATAGTGATAGAATCAGATGCATGCCTACAAGGATGGGGTGCACGATGCAGGACCTTTTTGACAGGACCTAAATGGTCCAGAGAAGAGAGAAAACTACATATCAATTGCTTGGAACTCTTAGCGGGATCTTACGCTTTGAAAAGCCTTGTGAAGAACAAAATAAACTGCTGTTTTCTATTAAAAATTGGCATCCTCTCCGCGGTCCAATACATCTAATGACTGGGAGGAATGAAGTCAAGGACTCTTTCAGAAATGGCTAAAAACTTCTGGCATTCTTTTAAAGCATAACATTAAAATAAAATATTTACCCGGTCTCCATAATGCTGTAGCAGACTGGAATTCAAGGTGTCTGATCAATTTAAGCGATTGAACAAACAAATATTTCAACAAATATGACAGATATGAGGACCCTTAGAGATACTTATTTGCATCCCGGTTAAACCTTAAATTACTGAGGTTTTCCAGATGGCGACCAGATCCAAAAGCTTTAGCTATAGACACTTTCTTACAAAATTGGGCCACACCACAAAACTATGTTTTCCCCTTTTTCTATGATCCCAAGAGTATTGAGTAAAAATCTGAAGGCAACGATTATCATAATGCCATTTTTGGCCAACACAACCATGGTTCCCACATTTATTGGAAACGAGCATAGACTTTTTTAACATATGCTACCCAAATGGAGGAACATATTTTGTACTCCCTGGGCGAATTTCATACCCTAGTGATCAAAGATCAGTTACATGTCACAGCCTGGCTAATTTCTGGTTTACACAATTTGACAAAGAGCTTTCAGCTACAACTCATTACATCCTTTCAGAAGCATGGACATTTGGTACCAAAATGAATTACTGATCAGCCTGGAAATTTGCTAGAGTTGGTGCATGAATCGGGATTTTGATCCCGCATCTGCTGGTATTCCCGCAACAATTTTCTGGCACATTGTTATGAAGCATACCAAACAATGAATATTGTTCAGCCATCTATTCAAATCACATCCAACATTCAAACAAGGAAGCATCTGCCAATTTGTAAATTAAGGAAAGGGATCTGTTTGAAGAAATCACCTCAACCAAGATACTCTGATACTTGGGATGTAAATCTGGGTTTGCAGTATCTACAAACATTGGATGATAAGGATGGATTTACATAAACATTTCTGTCCTGACCAAGGGACTAATGTGTTCTACGTATTTTTCCTATGCTTGACTCTTGATGGAGCTCCATATTCTCGCATTGGCTCCTTTTAGCCCTTTTCGACGTCCTGTTAAGTAGGCATGTGTGGGATTTTGACAGCACAAGCTAGTGTGGGAAGATGAAGGTGATGTGGTAAGCATCATATTCAGGAACACTAAGATGGCCGTGCATAGGGAATAGATCCCGAGAAGTAACTAGGAAGTAAAGAAAGGTGAAATTGGGGTCTAGAGGCATTTGGGTGTGATTGGGAGGGGGGGGGGGGGGGAATAAAATGTGGAGGAGAAGGGTTAAAACAAAAAAGAAAAAGGATGCGGAAATGATAGTGCCACCTATAAATTAAGAAGTCACTGGTAAAGAACAGGAATAGACTGGGGTGTGTGTGTATATATATATATATATATATATACACACACATATAAGCTGGGACTGATTCGCTGATGTTAATGGTTCATTGCAATAGCACATTTTCCTGTGTTCTACATTTTGCCATGTTTGGTTGATTTTAATGTTGTTGCTATTTGGAGTATTAAAGAAAGTAATAGCATAATACTCACTGCTGTCTTTAATATAATTGTGCGTTTACAGAACGATCTGTATAAAATTCCTGAATTATATGGTATAGTAGCACTGCAAGCCATTTACTATGTAAATAATACAATGCAAATAAAGAAAAGGTGAATCATTTACAAATGTGCTTCACAGATAACAAATGAACCTAACAAGATCCATCATAAAAGCATGTCACCTGGCATCTATGCCGTTTATGGAGAGCTGCAATGTATTTTTCCTTTCTATTAAAAAGGTTAATGTTTGCCCATGCCATCAGTGCTTGCCAATGAGAGGCAATACAGTAGTCATCTCTTGGGTGGATGAGTTGACGCTGTGCACATGTCCCAAGAACCTCCTATTGGTACTGAAGAACAAAAAACCCTACCGGAAGTAGTATTGCTCCTTTTTGGAAATATTTTTTTTTATGATTAAACGGTTAAATGGCACTCACCGTTATGCCAACATTTACAAAAATCACTATTTAGCGGATATACTTCACATGAAAATATGCATGCATTCAATTATGCATGTTTCATTGGGGATATATCTAAAACGGCTAGCAAAACCTGCAGATCTCTTCTAACACCGCCCAGACATTCTGCAGCTGTCCAATCACAGACTACCCAATTAAGCTCATTGAGAAGTCTCTGCAAGGCAGGTAGGCGCCCTAAGCAATTCTCTACCTCTTATGTTTAGCTCCATTGAGCTAAACAACCAAAACGTAATAGGGTCAGTTTTCTGACAGCCAGGGGGTGTAACAAGGTTAGTTTATTAAATTGACAATTTCTATCCAAATCTGCACTTTTTGTATAATGAAAAAAAAGAGTGCACACTCTTCATGCATAAAGCACCCCAGCAAGCTAAAGTGATTAAGGTATTTGGCGTTTTTCCTTTAATGTTAAAAATAAGTTCTGTTAAAATGTGAGGTATTTATGAAATGTCTTCTACCTCTCAGAGCCGGAGCATGAGCTCTTCTTGGTGTATGGCAGAGGACGTCCTGGCATTATTCGAGGGATGGACATTGGAGCAAATATCCCTGATGAACACATGATACCCATCGAGAATCTTATGAACCCTCGGGCCTTGGACTTTCATGCAGAGTATGGGTTCATATATTTTGCAGACACCACCAGCTTCCTCATTGGGAGACAAAAAATTGATGGGAACGACCGAGAGACAATCTTGAAAGAAGGTATGGCTCTGCTATTTTGTCTATGCTGTGAGAAAGCTTGTTGGTAACATGGTGCATTTAAAAATGATTTGGTTAAATTTACTTACATGTCCAACCTTAATCCCTAAGGAATTATATCACTGCCAATGCGTTTACCTGGCAGCCTCTGTGTTGGGATATATGCTGTTTGTGGGTCTCAACCAAACCACGTCTGACTTCTGTGGAAATGCTATGCAGACCCAATATCTTAGGATGGAATCAAGCTCTAATTTTTTTTAAAACCAATAATATACACACGTCAGGCAAATAGTAGAGCTTAAATTAAACAAAATTATACTAATTGTATTGCATTTTAGAATACTACACTAGAACTTCTAATTCACAGCACCAGGAAGGTCACGGGTCATGTACAAAGTGCACCTCATAATTTCAGTTAAAGAGTTTGCCTAGTTATGTGTATAGGGCTTGGTTATTTTCTCGCAATATTTTTACTTTAAGTAGAGTATAGTTTACCTGTAAATTTGGTAAACTCTACTATTGCTCTAAATTTTTATTAAAGACTGACCTCTTGGTTTTGGGGTATAAGTCTCATAACCTAGTCAACAAAACAACTTTCCGCAACTCCAAAATATCAGATTCAACTGAGGGGCTGCATCAGAAGTTTATTTTCCACATATCCAAAATTAAATGAATTGAAATCACAGGATTGACTCCTCGTTGCTGGACTCTTCCCCAATAATCAAATATAGCAACATAAAAAAACACAGCGGTCCACACACGTGGGTAATCCCAAACAAGCCACAGGGGAAAAAATATTGAAAAAGTAGCACATTTATTAGAAAATAAATAATAAACAAGTACACATGGCATTACACTGTAACAGCAATCCTCACATATGCTGAGGTAGTTCCAATAGAACATATACAAAATGGATAGTCGCCTCCTCTTGGACTGTGCATACTGGGAGTTGGAGTACACAATGGCAGCTTTGACTGTGTTGGCCTAGCTGGTGCAGATGCATACATTGTATGCATGAAGTACATTAGATAATCAGAATAATGGAACACTGTTTGTAGACCACATTAACAAGATCCATGTTTGTGCAATTTAGAGCTTCATAGACAGGAACACACATGTGAACATGCATGAAGCCATTGCTAGAGTGAGCATTTTATTGCCTTGTAAAAAAAAATAATACATTTTTTTTTTTTATTGTAAGCAGTAGGATTTGGGTGCTCTGACGTTATGAATGAGTTAAAAAATAAATAAATAAATAGAAGCAGCTTTGACTGTCAAATGATTGCCCTTTCCTCCCCTCCTCTAGTTCCCTGAGGCTTATGCATTCTTTTATGTGTGTGACATGAGCTGTCCAGCCTGGTAAAATGCTGCTAATTAACTAGGTGTGATGGCTCATAGCTGCTTGTCTTCTTGACACTACAGCTTTCATTCATAGCTCGAATGGGAAGCCTGTCTTGCAACTCTGAAATTGATGTGCAATTTACAGGATTTATAGAGGCTTTATTTGGGTGTCAGGATCAGGATACATGCATTGACATTCAAATCAATGCAATATCCATTTACTGCAATTCATTTTTGATATCTGTTGCTCTCCCTCTCTTTCTATTTATATCATTTATATAAATCAGAATTGGCGTGCGGCGTGTAATACACCCACAAACTTATACAAATACTTATTTATTTGGAATGCATTGTTCCTTTCTACACAGCACATATGAAATTGATAATGGGAAAAAAAAGGCAATCATTGTACAGAATATCATTCCGTAAATGAATTACACTGGGAATGAGATGAAATCACATTCACAATAAATGATCAGAATAAGTTCTGCTCTTTATGATTCATTTGCAAATTCCAGTTTAATGTGAGGGGAAGGGCACCCCCTCCTGCCACCCTCAGGGACCCCCTCCCGCCGGGCTCTGGAGAGAGGAAAGGGGTAAAACTTACCTTTCTCCAGCGCTGGGCGGGGAGCTCTCCTCCTCCGATCCTCCTCCTCTCCTCCCATTCGGCTGAATGCGCACGCGCGGCAAGAGCTGCGCGCGCATTCAGCCGGTCTCATAGGAAAGCATTATCAATGCTTTCCTTTGGACGCTTGCGTGCTCTCACTGTGATTTTCACAGTGAGAATCACGCAAGCGCCTCTAGCGGCTGTCAGTGAGACAGCCACTAGAGGATTTGAGGGCTGGATTAACCAATTAATAAACATAGCAGTTTCTCTGAAACTGCTATGTTTATAAAACAAAATGGGTTAACCCTAGCTGGACCTGGCACCCAGACCACTTCATTAAGCTGAAGTGGTCTGGGTGCCTAGAGTGGTCCTTTAAGAAAGGTTAATTTGACTTGAGTAGACTTCAGAGCTAATGCAATCCAACAATACTACGGCTACTTTTCTGAATTTGCTAGAACCCCCTTAAATAAATAGTGATTCTTATACCAAGTTCCACTTCTAAACATAGCCTTTTTGGATTTAAAAAAATAAATAAAAATTATTTCAGTCTTGGAATATAAATTTGTACTTCTTTTTATTTTCAAAACTATTGTTAATCATATATTGGATAAAAACTACTGTAATATAATCATGTATGGATCTTCAGAATAGGATTGACAGTGTCTCTGCTAAAAGTCCCCTTTTTTTCTTTTCATTTTACAAATGCAGGAACAGTTTTGGGTGCAGAGTAAGTGCACATCCTCAAAATAAATATTGGTACATGCTATGATACCTTGGGACTTAGGTTATCTAAAAAGTATTCTTTCTGACATTCTTGTAAGTAAAGGGTTCTTGTAATTGTTAGGTTTATTTTTTTCTGCACTCTGCTATGAAATACGATTTTGAAGTCATACGAAGTGTGTTTAATAGGTTTGCTGTAATCCCATTCACTCAAGTTATAACAGTAGCTGAACTTTAACCTGTTGGTTGGTGATTAGAAAACGGCACAGCGGTGTATACCCCCCTTTGTCACTTGGATTTGTGCAATTCAGTGAAAAGCTAAGATTTTAATAAAAAAAAAAAAAAAAAAAAAAAAAAGCTGTGCTCATTGCCACGTATTTTTACTCTTAACATTAAGGGCCCGTCTTACTTTCTGTACCCCCAAACAGTATATGAGGCTATGTTGGCTTTTGGGTTCCTTTTTAGTTTGTTGAGCTGCACAGCTCTGTATGAATGATAAAAACATATTCACCATTTGAAATTTACTAAAATGAGCCAACACTCACAAGGTAATCGGAGACACGAACCAGATCAATTTGGGTTTGCTTTTTTTTTTTTTTTTGATTGGATGGAACATTGTCTATATTACTTTTTAAAACTCTGAAGAAGACTAGAGTCTCCATAAAAATAGACTCCAGGAACTAATGATTAGTGGCAAAATATATCCCTCAAACATATTTGGAAGCATCTAAACATGGTCCTAATTCAAGCATGACTGATTTTTCAGTGAGCCCAGTAAGTTAAAGTAGCAGATTCTGCAAGGCATCAGGAGCCTTTTAATTATTTTTATTTTGTTTTGTTTTGTTAACTGCAGTCATTTCTCTTACAGATAATGTTGGTATTAGCCATATGCCCAGAATGATGGCACATGTGACAAACAACATCCACATATGTCAGTCGTGGCTTGATACATAGAAAATGTGCTATGATATTGCAAATATAAAGTACTCTCTAATATTTCACTTGTTCCCCATTACCTGCTGGAGATGCCTGGCCTCAATACCTCTTTCTCTATATCTGATGTTTTTGCCCTCTGAATAAATATTGTATATTGGGCAGTTGGGTCTATTCCAAGTCTGAAAGAGGCACTACGTGGTCACATGTCAACATTCTTCTTTCTCTCAAAACCATCTGATAATAATTAATCTTGATGAACTTGAGTCTTTTCCCATCCTACATTAATGGTTTTATTTTGTTTGGAATAGCAAAATAAAGAAGAAAAATAATCTCCAAACATATCCCTATTTACAATTTTTATTACATATTTGCTTTGGTTTTATCTATACTGTTATATCATTTATTTTTTTGAAGCTTAGTTGTAAAATCTGTATAAAAACTGTTTTTATTTATTTTGCTTTATATTAAAACTGTTAAGTAAAGCCTGCTATTTTTTTGAAACCCTTCCTTAGTTTGTTGAGTATGTTTAGCTACTGAACCAAATACTTGTTGAAATCAGTGAATGCTTCTACTGTTGGATCAATATTTAATGTCAAAATGCTCCTTCACATGATGCTGGTACCTGATGTTATGTGGTACATGAAGTTTTTAACCAACAAAACACAGTAGTCTTTTCTGTGTAAAATTAATACATTTCTCTAGTTCAGGGTGCCCAAATGGTAGATCCCCAGATGTTTGGAACTACAGCTTCCATGATGCTTTGTCATTTTAAAAGCATTCGAAAAGGCATGCAAAGCATCATGGAAGTTGTAATTTTACAACATCTGAAGGTAGACCTCTTGGGAACCCCTGCTTTAGATTTATAGCTAAAATGCATCTGACCTGCGGGATCTTGTTTACAAAATTAATTTGACTCATTTCGTTGTTTGTTTTGCATAAAATGCACTCTTTGTAATATACCTCAATACTTGCTTATGGCTATAAAGTGTTTAGTTCCCTTGTATTGTGCTGAGAGCAATTTTTTACAAGAAAATAAGAAACATTTCTCCACCTTACATCCATTTCACTGCTTTATAGTGCTTCATTGGATCTCAATCTAGACTTACAACATGAAAATTCAAGGATTGTTTCAAAATACACAAAAGGACCGCTCCTTGTTTGTCTGAATACTCGTTACTTGTTTGGATGACTCACAAATAATTAGATAATTTTGCTTCAGTTATACAATTTTGCTGTGCAATTGTTGTCCCTCATGTGCACCACTAATGTGTCTATTTATTTGTGATATGAAAGGTATCCATAATGTTGAAGGCATTGCTGTTGATTGGATGGGAAACAACTTGTACTGGACAGATGATGGTCCAAAGAAGACAATCAGCGTAGCCAGACTAGAAAAAGCTTCACAAACAAGAAAGACCTTGGTAGAAGGAAAAATGACTCATCCTAGAGCTATTGTGGTGGATCCATTGAATGGGTAAGAGACATCTACCTTAAAAAATGTTTAGTAACAATTTGCAAACTACACACCGGTATTGAAGGTGTTTATTAATCTAGCACTCATATAAAACCTAGACTTTATCATTTGGCCTTTGCAATCCGATGTTATAATTACTATAATGGTCATGCACAAGTGCTAAGCACAGATATTCATAGTTCTCTAATTTAAGATAAAACCACTGCAATTATAACTAGTACATTTAAGAGCAATTTTCTGTTACTTTAGTTTTCTTTGCTAGTCAGTGACCTCTTGTTAACCGTGATGGCACCCAAAAATATCTCTCATTTGGCAAGTATTTTTATTTGTTTCTTTCTTCATATCAGTAGATGAGTAAATGACCAAGTAATGAGCAGCAGGACAGTTGTTGGGCAACGGTCAGTGCTGTTGGTGGAGGCCCTAGCATTTCTTTGCAATCACTTAGTTTATTCTGTATATGGTCATATAAGCTTACTAAATAAAATGAAATCCAAAGCACTGTCTCTTTAGAACCAGATAAACACAGTTACAATACCTTAAAACACTATATTAATGAGGGGTGCTGATGTCCTCTAATATGCGGTTTATCTTCACCATATATCTGCTCTGATGGGCTGATTTACATGTTAAGGTGGATGTATTGGACAGACTGGGAAGAAGACCCCAAGGAGAGCAAGAGAGGGAAGATTGAAAGAGCTTGGATGGATGGTTCCAATCGCAACATCTTTGTCACATCCAAGGCTGTTTTATGGCCTAACGGGCTAAGTATCGACATCCCCAACCAGGTCTTGTACTGGGTGGATGCCTTCTATGACCGGATTGAAATGGTGTATCTCAATGGCACAAACCGAAAGGTTAGACAACAAAAAATTGCATTTCTCTTCTATGAAGAGGTCTCTAATCAGAAAATCAAATCATCTGAAATAAGGAACATGATTTATTTTGACAAAACATCTATGTGTGTGATGTGATGTTCCTTATTTAGGATTATTAGGAATTTGAATTTTTACCTTTGGATTACTCAGCAACTTGGCCCCTTTAAAAGGAGACCGTAATGATAGCAGCTTGTGTGTAGTGTTTTTATATAGAATAAAAGTATTGTATAACAACTGTTAATTATGTATAAATCTATTGTGTGTGTATACATGTGTTTTCTGAAATCGGGGCTTAACTTTATAGCCTACACCTTGAGTGATGCCTAGTATGAGTGTTCTAAGGGTTGCAGTCTAGAAGTCTCTGCCCTTTTAGAACACAAATCTATACAGTCATTTTTTTTTTTCACACAAGCATGTTCTGAAAATAAATTGCTATTAATACCTTGTTCCTATGAGAAAGTTAATACCATGGCATTAACGTATGTGTGTGTGTGTGTGTGTGTGTGTGTGTTCATCCTAATAAAACATGCCATGATTTAGACCATACAATTCAGTATCCAAAATATATCATTGCATCTGATCTGTATGAGCTTTATTAGCATTATTGCCGCACAAGCAGTTTTTTTCCCCCCCAAACCTTGATGTCTTGTGTCCTTGTTCCCCTGTAGGCTGTATATGAAGGTGCAGAGCTGAACCATGCTTTTGGCCTGTGCCACTATGGTAGCTTTCTCTTCTGGACAGAATACCGAAGTGGCAGCATTTATCGGCTGGACCAAACGTCTAAAACAGTCACTTTGTTAAGAAATGAGAGACCTCCCATTTTTGAAATTCGAATGTATGATGCTCAGCAGCAGCAAGGTAGGAAATTATTCTGTGCCTCAATATTAAAAAAATAATATCACCTACTCTTAATATCATTTTAAAACCAACTTGGGAACTAATGCTGTTTTTTTTTTTTTTTTTTTTTAATTCTTTATTTTTATTGTGCTCAGAATAACAAAACACGCGTATATTGCCACAACAGCAAATACAAGCCGATGGAGTAAAACAAGAGTATCAATAACATGGCAATCATTGTCAGCACATTTTTTATTTTTTTATTTTAAACAAGAGAAGTCAGGTTAGGTAAAACAATCTGTAGCTTTAGATTCATTCCGGTTGGTAATTACGAGAAGCAGAATAGACATTTCGAGTGAGATCGTTCAAAGGCTAAGCATAGTTTAAGCCTGAGTATAGTGATGCCCCTAGGGCTGAGCAGTTGTGTGAGCGCCGCTATAGTGGGCATGTCAGTTGCCCTGTGCGTAGCAGGAGAGATTGTCAGGGGCGTTAAGTGGCAGAAAAGCAAAAGGTATGAAGTAGGTTAGTTACAGGCATGAACAGTGAGGGTGTGTTAGCTAGATGGCATGTTGTGTGTGACATGTGGTTAGGTGCAAATGATTAACTGCCACTTTAGATAAGGCAGGGGCAGTACAAATAATAGTAATAATGCAGTGCCGTCTTGTAACTCAGAGCCAGTCGATAGTGGGCTAATGGAGATATGCAAAGTGCGAGCATCCCGATAAACAGAGAGTTAATGCAATATTCATTCGCTAACCTACTTATGCCATATTTACAACAGTTTAAACTTTAAAGTCTCGCTTTGTTAAGTACCAAGATGAACATAACCGGCAAATAAAACATAACTAACTAAACAAGTAAAGCGACACCAGCTAATGTCTACGAATATGCTGTAATACATCCCAAACATCTACATTTCTTTAATGGCTTAGCCTTCAGACAGTACTATATGGAGATATGTAAAAGATGCATTGAACAGGATTAATAAACTAGCTTAATCTCATTGGAAACGTGTTTCATGTGTTTGTGCCAGGTAATAAGTGAGACAGAGTGATGATGGTATCGTATTGTTAAAGTGAGGCAAGTCTGGGTGTGAGGTATGTGATGTCGGCTGGTGTCGGTTTGCATAATGTATAGTGATGCATAGGTAGTTCATGGAACAGGTGATTACCACCAAGGTCTAGCTGTGGCTAGTGGAGTGTCCATAGAAGTTCAGCCGATGCCCATCGGTTGTAGGTTGCTGTCCAGGTATGAGTAATGGGCATTTGGAGAGGCCTGTAGTCCATTTCGCCCGGTATGCGCAGGTCTCCTGGGCACGGTCTCTCCAGGTCCCCTGTGCACGGCCCGGTATGCGCAGGTCCCCTGTGCACGGTCTCTCCATGGCTGCGTCTTTTTCGCTGGTCGGATCCACGATGCCACCAGGGTTTCTGCCTGGCGGTAGGTAGCTCCTCTGCTATGCAGTGCGTCCCAGAAACTCTTGCAGAGCCAGTCGAAGGTCACCTGTATTGGTGGGGACGGCTTGCTATGGGTGCTCCGCTCTCGAGTTCTGTTGTGGGCGGCCATCTTGGTTGCGCTTTTTAGGCCTGTAGCCCCTGGTTGTCGTGGGGCAGGTTTGTCCGCTGTTCGTCCTGGCTGGCTCGCACAGTGGGGACCGGGATATCCCCCACCGGTCCGGGGGGGGTAGGCTGAAGTTGCGTCGCTGGAGGGCCTCGGCGCCGAGGAGAGCGGCCTTCTCCCCCCTGCCCCAGTAGGCCGCGCCCGGTTCTCCGTGCTCCCGGACCCGACGGGCCCCGGGGTAATGTCTGTCGGCTTGACGGAGCACCCCCAGTATGGGTGGCGCTCCCGTGAGGAACTTTGGGCCATGTTGCCCCTGCTTATAGCCCCGTTTTTGCCCGTTCGTCCGGAGCTTGTGTTATACACGTCTGCTCCATTTGGTGTCCAGGCTCCGCCCCCCAATGCTGTTTTTTTTTATTGTTTTTATTATATTCTTTTCATCAAGTAAACAGGCAAATCCAATGAGAACTCATATTTTTTTTCATATACAGATAAAGTTCATCATAGTCCTATGAAGCCATCAAGGCTTGTGTTAATATTTAATGCCTTTATCCATTACATTTTATGTATGGTCTCATCTTTTCAAGCCACATTAACAAATGGCTGCAGTGTTGTAAAAATATACAACCTATTGTGTTCTTCCTTCTCATGCATGTCTTTGTCTTGTACTTACAGTAGGTTCCAATGCCTGCCGAGTGAATAATGGAGGCTGCAGCAGTCTATGCCTTGCTGTGCCAGGGAGCAGACAGTGTGCCTGTGCTGAAGACCAGATTCTTGATGACGATGGTGTTACTTGTAAAGGTAAGCTCTTCACCGGTTTGTGCCACTCCAGTTGCTACTGCACCTTGAGTTTTTTTTAATTTGTGTTGAATGAGCATGTGCATTGTGATTCCATTTTTATTAGACCATCCAAACTGGACCAGTACACTTAGAACTCAACTTACAGGTCCGGGTAGAGATGTAGGATTACCAATACACTAGTGAATTCTGACCATTAAGTCCCTTTCCAGCACAAATGTATTCACATCTTTATTAAATAGAACTATTATATTAAACAATTGTGTTAATGGCGTAGTGTAAGATTGAAAACCTTGCACATAAATAATGAACATGCCATGCCTACACTTGACTCCTTGTATGTAAATATTTTTTTCTCCCTTTTATATGTAGCAAACCCATCTTACGTCCCACCACCCCAGTGCCAGCCAGGAGAGTTTGCCTGTAAGAACAGCCGATGTATCCAGGAACGCTGGAAATGTGATGGAGACAATGACTGTTTAGACAACAGTGATGAAGCTCCTGAATTATGTCGTAAGTGCTTTCTATGCGCAAAGAGGTCTGAGAAAATATATATATATTTTTACATTTATTCCTTAGTGTTTTTTTAGCTTCCTTGAAATTTTGCGTTGCTTTCATCAATACGACTGCATTGCGCTCACTATGTGCTAAATATGTAATTTATCCCCTTTGTGTGCCGAAGATGCATACACTGGCACTCTCAAGGGCTCAGAAAAAAAGTGGAATGCTTTGTAATCTTCCTGGTATGGAGCTTATAATGAAACTTACCTAGTATGAATTGCCATATTAATAAAAAGCAACGTGCAACTCCAACAAAATCTTCTGTCATACCAACATCTGGATTTGCTTTGGTATAAAATAACCATAAAAAATAAATAGTACAACCAAAATTGAGTTGCTATTTATTGTGGAAATGCATTATGAAAAACTAGAATTCTACTTTTTTTACCAAAAATGTCTATCATCTACAAAAATTTGTTGTGTAATATGCTTCCTCTTTTGGGAATCATAGCTTACGGCAGTTGGCTTTGCAAACGTGAGCCATAGCTTCTCTGGTTCAAATTTCCCCCACACAAAATCTTTCTACAGATATAAAAATGAGATTATGTATTTCTGAAATGGGAAAATATACCCCTCTCTCCTACACAGGGTGCTATTTGTAATAAACACGCAGATTCCTTGAGCCAAATTAAAATTATTTAATATGACTATTATAAACCTATGTGGCTTTTTCTGTAACAGGTTTTCTCATTTGGCTTTTACAGTGTATCCTAATTTTCTCTAAATTACATCTCTAGATTATGTTATCAGGAAGTTAATAGAATCTACTATAAACAGCTGGTACCAATGTAATCAATAATGCATTCTAATATAGAACATACATATTTCCGCTATGCTGCTTTATATGTTTGTTACATTTTATATTATAATTATGAAGAAACTAAACCAGCAAGGCACAAACTCATTTGGTCTTTTCCTTCTCAGATCAACACACCTGCCCTTCAGATCGCTTCAAATGTGAGAACAATCGCTGTATCCCTAACAGATGGCTCTGTGATGGTGACAATGACTGTGGAAATAATGAAGATGAATCCAACTCTACATGCTCAGGTGAAACAATCTAGTTCCACTTCCTCCTCTGCTATCAACTAACTTCTCCATTTTTTTGTGTGTTTTTTTTGGAGTGCGGAAGGGGTAGTGGGAGGGGGGTATCCTTGTCTGATATTGTTGTTCCTAAATTATTATTATTATTATTATTATTAGTATGTTATTATTTATATAGCGCCAACAAATTCTGCAGCGCTTTACAGTGGTTGGACAAACAAACCTGTAGTTGTAACCAGACAAGTTGGACTACTAAATACTAACAGGACCAATGACTTTGCTGTATTTTGACTATGCGTTTTTCCACTCTTGTCTCTACAGCTCGTACATGTCCTCCCAATCAATTCTCATGTGCCAGCGGCCGTTGTATCCCCAGTTCTTGGACCTGTGACCTAGATGATGACTGTGGTGACCGCTCGGATGAATCGTCAGCATGCGGTGAGTCCTTACTGCAATCTGCTTTGAAACTTTTCATAATATAGCCAAAAATGTTTTACCACATTCACTGGCTTAAGTTTCTCTGAATTGCTTGAAACCACTTGCTGAGACTTGCTAGAGGTACGGTAACATCAAGGGTACTTGTGATTATTGGGAACGTAGTCAACATGTTATTAGGAAGAAGAACATTTTTTTTTTTTTTTCTCTCAGTTACACAACTTTTTTTTCTCCTTAGAAAGAACAATTGTCTATCCATAGATATGGACCTGAATATTTTTTATTTTCTTGTGAGTAAATTTATTTTCTATTGGTTTTATAGACTTTCTTGCTTCCACAGCTTACCCAACATGCTTCCCCCTGACACAGTTCACCTGTAACAGCGGACGATGCATCAACATAAACTGGCGCTGTGATAATGGTAGGTGTGCCAATAAAAATTCATATGTGTTTGCCTTTATTCGTAAGGGAATTCTGGGATACTTTTCAAATCTGAACCATTTCACTTGCGTTGATAATACAGCATTGTTGTCACAGATCAGTATTACTAGAAAGTACTTATCAATAAGTCCACTAAGTTCAACATGATTTTCTTTTGCTTTTTCTAAAAATAATTTGACATTTAAGGAATTTCTTGCAAAGTATTTTTCAAATGTAAAATTGTATGTCTAAAGTTAAAGGAATTGAATTTTTAAATATAATTCTTGCAAACAAATGTAGACTTGTTATCCTTGCAGTGATTTTAAGCCAGGTAACACCTACTCCCATACCACTTTACCAATTAGTTAAACCTATTATATTTGATATGCTATAGTGTATACAAATTGATAGAAAGGGTTTTTTCTTATGTGTGAATTATTAGACCTTTATTTACTGCAACACCCTCTACTGCCATTGTAATCATTTTGATTGGAGGTGAATGTGTTATGTGTTCAACTAAAAACTGTAATGTTAAATGTGTCCTTGTTTATCATTGGCTGTCTAGAACTCTAGATTAATTACTAAACTCTGGTTAAGGGCAAGTAGAGAGCCACAATATTGAGACCAACATAGTCTTAGCCTGACTATTTTAAGCTGGTTTATTTACTTAGCTGTGATTTTATTTATTTAGAATTTGTTCCAAATGGCAAAACTAAGGCTAAAATAGCTGCACTGTTGAAGAATTTCTCTACACCTGTTGTTGTCACCTCAATTTTACCATTTGGAATTTGTGAATTTAAAAATGTTGTGTCTTTGTTTAAATAAGCGTTTCAAGGGTGATTATTCTCAGTTAAGATGTAAAAATCTTTCTAATTTTTCAGATTTTAATTTTTTCATCCCTCCACTGAGATAGTAGATGAGTTAAACTGTTCAATACCATAACTTTTTTAGGACTTTGCTACTGTAATACAGTGGGCACTACTAATTCTACCTGTTACTTCTCAAATTATTATTTTTTAAGCCTAGCAGTTGGCTTCCTGGAATGCAAATACAAGGTGCCCGTTAGAATTTTTTTTATTTTTATTTTTTTAAACCAATTGGGGTCCTGAAGCCTTTTTTTTTAGCTCTTTGGTTTTGTTTGTTTTAGTTAAAATACCAGTTAAAAACAATGTTCTTTTGGAATTGTACAATACTTTTAATCTGTAATGTTAAACGGCTTCACATGACTTGCTAAAGCCTAATGTGCTGACTGATTAGTGAACTAAGAATTAAAGAAGGGAATAAGCAAAACACTTTTTACAAATTAAATAAGGAAATAAATTCATTATGGGACTTAACCCATTTATCTGGAGTACATGAGCTATCTAAGACTTTATTTTGCCAATTGTACCTTTGGTCTAAAAATACAGACATGTTAATAGTGCAGTATTAACCGTGGCCTTTCATTTCCTGGACATGCAAACCTTATACATACAAATTTGTGTTTTAACATACAATCAGTTCCTGTCCAGCACTTACATGGGGAGAGGTGTAGATCTTTTTAATTTATACAGTGAATGGTGAGGCTCTAAACTGGAGCAAAAAAAAAAAATGGCCTATGATATTTTTAAAGTACCTGTTGTGTTCAAATGACCTCATTTTATAGAGGCAAATTATAATCTATACATTGTGGAAGCAAAAATGCATATTGCATTCATAGATACATTATGGTAAATCATGTATTATGGGGCAATTAATTAATTCACAAGTCTAGAAAAAAAATTGCCATTGTGGGGTTCTGAGGACATTATAATGTACAAAAATATGCATAAAATAATGTCTTCTTAACAACATTGCATTGGCAAATTTTCCCCTAATACATACTTCACCTTTATATATTTTATATTACATGATATTTTAGAATAGGGTTAATGTATTAGATTAGGGGTTGGATGAATGTTGGGCATAGCTCCCGACATTTGGCGATATGCATCAGAACAGCCTATGGGTGGACCTTGAGGGGTACACTTGTGATTCAACTTGATGCACTCCAATTGTGCTGCAATTTTATGCACTCCAAAATGGTCAGGCCTACCTGGGAAGGGGCGGAGTAACTCATAGGAGGGGCGTGTCAGTCTGGCATCGAGCATGCCAGGATGACTAACCGTGTCATGGCCAGCCCCAGTCAAGTCAGACCAGTCAGAGACAGCTAATGAAGCCTTCAGTATACTGAGAGCTTGGCCAATGATGAGCTTACTCTAGGCCGCTTAGGAACAGTTCCTTAATGAAACTGGATGACTGGAAATGATCTAAATTAAGACATTTGGGAGACCTGGTTAGAGCGAACGGTTAAACTTACCTTTTGGGCAGGTAAGGGTCTAGTGGGAGGTATTTACTATTTCATGTCCTAGTTCTGCTTGAGATTAATGGGAATTATAGTCCGAGCCAGTAGTTATATTAACTGCTGTCATTAATCCAGATGACGATCTTAACTATAACTTTCATCTCCGTAGTCTGAAGTCTGAGATATGAAGACGATCTTTAAATGAACCATCCATTATTCCCTGATCATTATTAATTGCACGGATTAGCACACTATCTGCACACTACAGGATTCTAAAACCTGATCTGCCTTTTATGTTCGTGTGTATATGGCTATATATGCAGATATACATAGCTATAGAGGGCTTCCATAGTGTCTGCACGCACATCTGCCTGTTCCCTGATAATGACTGCAGCAACTTACTGTGCTCCATTGTTGACAGTATGGAATGTTGCACTCAGAATTCAGGAGTTGGAAGATGCTGTTTCTCACATACAATCCAGGGGCCTTCTTGGAGAGGGCTGGAGCACATTTAGAATGTATATATCTGGGGAGTTTGCTAGCACATGGTATAGATTCACTTTTTGTACCCACATAAACCTGTTGTGGACAATAATTTTACTTTGACCACAAGTGGGGTTGTATCCTACCATTTCTGCCCTACAGCTTTACATCAAATGCTGTCATTCACTGTAATATTAAGTTATTGTTCAGTTTAGAGTCTGCCCATGGAAGTGACTTGGATAATGTTTACTGTTCTTTCGTATTAGTCTGTGTTTGTCTTACTAGTGTCTTGTATGTATTTTCTACTGTTTACTATGTCTACAATGTCCCGAATGTCTTGTCTTTGGTTGGTTTCTCTGTGTTTCAGAAAAGGATTGTGGGGATGGCTCTGACGAAATGAACTGTCCAAAGCCTGCCGGTTAGTGCATAGATCACCATGCACTATCCAACTTGTTAGGAGGAGACTGAATCTCAAACTTCTAGACATAGACCGCACACAGAATAGCTAGGCTATCTAACCGCTTATACTTCTTGTGAACATTGACACGATTTAAATAAGTATCTCTTTTACGTCATGCTACAATATGACTGTAAATATATCAACTGAAAACTAAGCTCAGAGGGACAATGTTTAGATGAATACAACATAGCCTCAATGTAAAATGTAATCAGAATATATGTATTTGTACATTATAGTAAACATTTAAATTCAGACAACATACTTGGATATTAAAATGCCCATATTCTGATTGCATTTGCCACAAATGTCCCTTTAGAATATACATATCTAAACCAGAATTTTTATTATTTGATTTTATAGAATTGCTAAAATAGATACTTTTTGGACAAACATGGGGCCCTTTACAGACTAAGGAAAAGCACTCACATAAAAAAATAATAATACAGCTTTAAATTTTGCAAAGCTACTTAAAATTGCCTATCTTAGCAAACAAATATGGGGATTCAGTGCCACCATATGGCCATATTATGTTAAGCTCATGACTACGTCACAGTACCCCAATATCTGTGGATTCCAAATTCTAACATGAGAGATGTACATGCTATCTGCAATACTTACTGCTTAACGGCTTCCAGAGACTCCTCAAATTTATGCTTTACTATGGTCACCTCCAAAGGGGCAACAATAGTGGATGGGTGGGGTACTCATCCCAAAGGGAATCTGGTCTGGATTCCAAATATACACAGAAAAAAGAGAAATGGGGGACACAACCGGAACCGCACCGCTACTGAGATATAAATATTCCAGATAAGGCTCTTTAGTCCTTTTAAAATATATATTCTTACTTTAAATGATCACAACTTTAATTATTTAATAATACTTTTGTTCCTCATCTGGAATTACAATAGCTTATTGCTAGTGGCAATTCATCTTTAGTATATGCAATCTCTCCTCCTTTACAGATGGTGCATGTAATGATCTATGCAGTTTCTGTGTTTATTTTCTATCTAGATAGTAGCACTTTGGGGTGGGATGGGTTCATTTCTGGCTTTGCTCTCATGCTTCCCTTTTTTGGAAGAGACTAGTTTTCTCGCCTCTGTGCATATTAATCTGTCTTTGTTGCATACTTGCAGTTTACGTTGGCACAATCTCTTTAATAAGCTCTAAGACCAAAAAGCATTAATCATTGAGTTCTTGGCTCCTTTGGCATTGGAAATGGATGCTTACAATTCTTTGGTGGGAAGGGGCTCCTTTCTCTGCTTTCCATACTGTACTCCAATATTGTCTGACGAAAAAAAAAAAAAAACCCTGTCCTCTTATAATTTAAGATAAATGACATGCACAATATGTAAGAAATATAAATTTCCATTTGCCAAAATATTACACTTGAAACGGCACATTGCGTTTCAGCAGTGCTTTCCATTAAGCCGCTCCAAGTGTTAGTCTTATTAAATGAACAGAGTAATTGTTTAATTCCATATGAATTTTCCACATTCTCTAGAATTAAAAGGTCTTTAGTGGTTTGCCAACATATTTAACACTTTGACGATGTGTTCATGATGCCACCAAAGTAAAAATAAATAAATAAATACGCGCTTGTGTGTAATTTTGAGGATATATGCCCATATTGAATCCCGCTAACGTTCTTGAATGTAGAATAGGATAAGATAGAGAAGGTTCTCCTTTCAGTAGAATTTTAGCGTTTGATTTGGTTACAAGCTCATCCAACATTAAAATTTATTTTTCTTTCATTGTAATATGTTTCTTTATCCCACTGTATTATGTTTATTTGGAATGAGGTATACATATCCACAGCTTGAATAACTTCCCTAACTTGTTGCTACTTCCCATCGTTAACACCCTTTAGTATATTACTAAGTTAGGCTTAGTAAAGGCGGTGGATATACTCTGATATTGGCACCAGCATATGGTTGACAGAATAATCTACAAGAAACAACTCATCTGATGTAGACCACACACAGATTTCTCTATACCTTTGGCCTGTTCAGATAACTCGTTCTCATTCTCTGCAAAGTTGGGTTTTACCTCTTCTGCTTCAATCTCTTTCTTAGCTGATAATTTCTCTTTGAAACATGCCTTTGCACTTTAATAACAGTAGTTCTCCCTTATTCAGATAACGATTGTGGAGACAACAGTGATGAGGATGGCTGCAGTCACTCCTGTTCTAGTACCCAGTTTAAGTGCAACAGTGGTCGTTGTATCCCAGAGCATTGGACGTGTGATGGGGACAATGACTGTGGGGACTATAGTGATGAGACTCATGCAAACTGCACCAATCAAGGTAATCCTTAAGTTATTCGTGCTGGAATGAGGATTTAATCAATCTCCCTGGAAGCCAATAGAATGTTCATACTGATACACAATTATTTGTTATTTTCTTTCTGGAAATGGATCATTAATAATCCTTAATGTGTGTCATCAGGCATTTGTTTAGCTTTTTTTGACTCAACAGATAAGAGTTGCGATAAAAAAATAAATAAATATATATATATATATATATATATATATATTTTTGTTTTTTTTAATTGCACATCAACCTTTGTGGATCCTTGTTTATATTCAAAAATGTGGTTATAAAATCTAACATGATACATCATTTGTGGTCTGGTTCTTTTGAAAGTGTTAAATATATTTTATCTGTACGTGAACCAGCTCCAGATATCCATTTCTTTTCATATGTTTACTGAGACTGTCAGCCTTTACTATTCACGTTGAAGTGGATTTCATCTTGGGATGCTCCACCAGGAATTGGTTATAGTCAGCTGTATCTAGAATTGCCAAGGTTGCCTATCCTTCCTCTAAACGGAATGGAATAAATTATCACTTACTATATTAAAGCGGTAACTGACATCAGTCAAAAATAACAATACATATGTTAATGATCCCTGATGCACTTTATGCTTGTCAAAGATGCATAAACACTTTGCACTTTAGCTCAATTATTTTGTGCCCTCTCCAAGTTTTTGAACAACTGACGGGACAGATAAATCTGCGTCGAGATTCCATACACTCTTCCATATTTGCTGAATTGTGTGTTTACAATGAGGCTTTCTTGCTTTGAATGGCAAGATTCATTGAAACAATTTTGTGCATGTGCATTACACAGACCATTTCAAGAAGCAAATTCAAGCCAAGCATATTGTTTATTCTATATAGTTGTTGCCAATTTTGCTAGTTTGCTACACAAATTACATTACAACACAGACGAGTTTGGGAGGGAATTTTGTTGCCACACCGTTTTCTTACTAATGAGATAAGTGCCTATTTGACTTTTTAATGTTACTTCTAAACAGCAACTCGCCCACCTGGTGGCTGCCATACTGATGAGTTCCAGTGTCATCCGGATGGTCTTTGCATTCCTAATCGATGGCGCTGTGATGGAGACACTGACTGCATGGATACCAGCGATGAAAAGAACTGTGAGGGCGTGACACATGCCTGTGATCCTAATGTCAAATTTGGCTGCAAGGATTCTGGTGAGCACACATACTGTGTGTCCGTTCAAACTGTTTGTGTGTGTGTGTATATATGAAATATTAGCAGTTAGTGAGAAGAGGTCTCTTTTACACCCCTTCTTCTAGTATTTCATCATAGACTTTGATCTGATGTGATTGAGTTGCTCTACTTTGAGTATGATTGTTGCAAAATCTTATCCTCCTGTTATTTTATATAGTTTGAGGTACATCCCAAGCACTCTTGATTTTCATTTCTATAGTTGTGTGATACCATCTTAACTTCCCAAGTTGTTTAACTCCAGTTAACACTTGTCACCCGTCTCTCTTTTCCATGCAGCACGGTGCATCAGTAAAGCTTGGGTTTGTGATGGAGATAACGACTGTGAAGATAACTCTGACGAAGAGAACTGCGAGATGCTCGTTTGCAAGCCTCCCTCCCATACCTGCGCCAACAACACTTCCATCTGCCTTTCTCCAGAGCATCTGTGTGATGGGAAGGATGACTGTGGTGATAATTCTGATGAGGGAGATTTGTGTGGTATGTAAGCACAAACCAACTACCACTGTTAAGTCAACCTGGTTTGCAAATGCAGCTTAACTGAAAAAAACATATTAATCACCACTGTATTCTTGTAACCACTCTGTTACATATTGATTAAATAACATGAAGCCCTGAAACCTATTCGTTATGCAAAATTCTTAAATAAAGGACTGCCCTGCCCATTCTCTTGGTCAATGCAAGGCAACATGGTGGTCAAATTTTATTTTTCTTCAGTTGAAGTTGTTTGGTCATCAGGTGGTCTGTTCAGTTCATCCTTTTGTTTGTTGTTTTATTTTTTCCAACTTTGGCACAATCTCTTTTTGAGCAAGCTTGGCCTTTAAGTATATTGCACATGGCTCATAGGTATCTATAAAATGACAAACATTTGTCATTAGCATTAACATTCTGCATTTAAATGTCTATGATGAACTATGTTTTTCTAATGTAATTTCCACTGTTGGACAATGGATAGTTTGTTTAAAATGAATGATCATGCAAACCTATTTCTTAATATGCAGCTGCAGATATGTGATTTTGAGTTTTTCTATTTAGTTTTGATGCTGTTTGCTACCAATCTGTGATGAGCTATGACTAAATATTAGACATTACAGGTTGTGAAACAAAACTTCATCCCTTTTATCAGCAATTACTGCATTCTTCAGTTGCGTTACCCATTTCAAATAAAGCGTTGCCGAGTCATTTGGAGTGCAGTCAATTAAGTAAATAAATATAAATTGAAACACCTTGTGCATTCACCCAGAATATTTAGCTCACACTTCGACAGTCTGTCAAATAGTATGACGTTTAGTATGATTTATTACAGGTAGTCTACCTCATTGCTGACCATATGGTAGTGCTATCATCATGCTATCCGAATAGTACTTAGAATGAGAGGACACCGGTGGTACATCTTATCTGCATGTGAGATTGATTATTGGTCTTTGCAAATGCACCACAATCTTCCCATGTTGTGTTGTATGTTGTTAAGAAGTAAATTCATGATAAATTGTTGCTTAAACGAATTACTGGGAATCTTGACTTAATGGCAATCTGTTTATTGTGATCTTCTCTATGGTGAACGTGATCTGATCAGTGACCTTTCTACAGGTGTTCTGTGTAGTTACAGCATAAAAGTAAAAAAAAACTAACTTTCCTGTTTCCATTTTGTAGACCAGTGCTCTTTAAACAACGGAGGATGTAGTCATAACTGCACAGTGGCTCCTGGCGAAGGAATTATGTGTTCTTGCCCCCTGGGGATGGAAACAGGACCTGACAACAAGACATGCCAGATCCAGAGTTACTGTGCCAAACATCTGCGGTGCAGCCAACGGTGTGAGCAGGAAAAGCATACTGTCAAATGCTCTTGTTACGAAGGCTGGATGCTAGAGGCTGATCACGAGAGCTGCAGAAGTACAGGTATGTATCCTAAATATGGCAACATTCTACTTTCAGAAAGCCATAAACATCACTTGGACAGGTTCTAGATTGCAATTGTAATTGAAGGAATGATCTAGCAAAATATTTGTTTGAGCATCTAAATTGGAACCTTGCCACTTGTTTTTGTGCTGTAATGATTACTTTGTCAACCCCAGTAGCAGTGACTGAGAGTTGGGTCCCACCTTTTAATTTAGGCAGTACATTGACCTGTACCTTCTTTCTGCACCTGGTAGCCCTCCCCGCCTCCCCCAAATGGGTGCTAACAATGAAAGGGTACCAATATCATATCTGGGGCTTTTCAATAACTTATATTGGGTTCCTGGTTGAACATTCCCCCCAGCACCACCCCTGCCAGCAGATATGCTATTAAGGAGTCAGGACGTAATGGTTGTCAGTTCCATAGAATAGGAAGTAGAAGTGAAGAACTGCAAAGAGTATGAGAATGTGGTACGGTAATGGTTTGTCTCTTTGGTAACTTGTACTAGACTAGGTTTATTTTAGGTGAAGATGATAATTCCCCAAAGTTCTTTTTAGATGTGCCTCCTATCTAATCATTTGAATTGTTCTTTATTCAGGCTCTTCCCCAAATGTTAGTGACACAGGAGTCTATAAAATATGCACCATGTTTTCTGTAATAGATGCTGCTGAATAAAAACAATGCAGTCTGTGCAGTGAATACAGAGCAGCAATGACACAACCTACCTGTCAGATTTAAATACACTGTACCTACCAGAATTGAGTTTTCTTTACATCACTGATAGAAAATTTACGCTGTGCTTGAGGGGACTGGGGGAAACCAAATTAATTCAGTCAGCTCCTGATGTGTGCCAGAGGAAACAGTGACTGAGCCATTTATCCAGCTCCTGTCCCTCTCAGAGAGTTGCAGTTAGCATATTAACATCCTCCCATAATAGTGCCATTGTGCTCCGAAATGCGGGCTTTTTGTTTACACAGAAGATGTGCTGAACACTTTATGTCCCGCTTTCTCCTTGGACTGGTGTAACCCATTCACTACCAGAAAAAGATTACATGTTTTACTTAGTATCTTTTGTAGATACTGTAACAACCTAATATATGTATTCTATCTCCCCATGTAAACTCTTAATGGATACCTACTTTAAGAATAAATACCCTTTAAAAAAATGCAACATTCTGTACAAAAGCATATTCCCTTACTGTTCTGTATTAGACTGGGGTAGAAAGGAAGTTGGGCAGAAGATTTTGTGTTTTTTTTTTTTTGTTTTTTTTTTAATATAATCTGCATCAAGCAAAAAAGGAAAAAAAAAAATAGCTCATCTAGCTTGCCTCTGTTGCAGTTAAGCTAAGGAGGAAGTGAATGTTCAAATTAGCCAAAAAGCATTTGATGACCGTTGTAGGCTGAGTGCATTGAACTAACCCAGCCCTAACGCTCTCAGCCTTTCATTGCTTTCCAGAGTTAGACACCACAATACCCATTCTGCAATAGAGAGACTTTTCGGCGCTAGAAGAGCTCTGTTGGGTGTATTTTTTGTATTTTATTTTTTTATGCAAACTGTTGAAACCGTTTGACATGAACCATTTAGACAGTGTCCAAATACCATATACCAGTATAGTCAATATTGTGACATCTGTATATCCCCCTTACTAGTTTCAATTATTTTCCATTTCATATGATTCTAATATCATACTCTAAGATGGTTTAATTATTAAGACATAAATAGACATTTCCCCCCTTTTTTTTACTGGCCTTGGTCCATGGGCACCCATTGTGCTCACTGGAAACAAGTGTATGCTGCATTAAGGGGGCAAGCCATTGTGTTTATACCTTAACCGAGATAATATACACTATATTTAAACTGGAGAATTGTGTGCAAAATCTTCCACGTTTGTCTGTTACTAGTTAAGGGATTGAACACAACCTTGTCTGGATGACTATTCCTGTAAATGTATATTTTCTGGAGGGTGCTATGTGGATGCAGCTGGACAGCATGGTGTTTTGAAGCAATTCATGTTTTTTGGTGGAAGGGTTTGATGCAGATGTAAAATACAGGAAATGGGATGCTTCTGAAACAGCTGTGCCAATATGTATCTTTCCTGACCTTCTCCAGCTGTGATCTTTCTCTAGCCTAGGAGGCAGCAGACCTCCATTAGCTAAATTACCTTTCCTTTTGGTGCTCCAGATTTCTTGTTGTTTTTATTCTGGGACCATGAACTCATACATTACAGTTCTTATCTATTCAGTGTTGCTCAGAGTCCCCCGGGTGTTGTAGTGGACCCATCTGTATGAATCTGTGGACACATGGGCCATCACAAAATATTTTTCTTTCCTCTTAGCAGTTATGAGAAGATAAAAGATGACAAGTTAGGTTACACGTTAAAACGAAGTATGTAGAATCTCATTCTCATATATCTATATATTGGATAGATGGATTCTCATATAATAAAAGAGCAAATACCTTTCTTGAACCACAAACAAAGAATACTCAAAGGAATAAATCATGAAAGTCAGTCTGCCTCAATGTAACTTGAGATTAAGTATATAATAGGTGCATATAGTCTTTGTAAAGGTATATCGCTTGTCTATAGCTGGCTGAAAAAGGTTGGCTGAGTATGTAGTTCTGACATCAGCATTGCTAAAGGTGGCTAATATTGCAATATCTTAATATCTGGCCCATCATTTTTATGTTTTTCTTGTAACGTAACAAATCTTGATGTATACATGTTTTGTTTCCTGTCCTCCCTTACCTTTTCAGTTAATACTTTTAAAACGTAATGATATAAAATTACTAACTTTATTTATGAAACTAAGAGAAATTACAGTTATTTTGTGTTGCTGAGAGTCTGCAGTTCAGGTTAGTTTATAAATTATAAAAAAAAAAAAAATGGAAAGAAAGCCTCAAATAAATGTTCATGTCTTAGATTATTTTTTTCTAATTGTGAATTCTTTATTTTAGATTGTCTAATGCTTATTAGAAATGATGCACAACAGCGCTTTGTAACGATCAATCATCTTATAGCACTCCTTACCCCTATTGTTCTTCAGATCCCTTTAAACCATTCATCATCTTCTCAAACCGCCATGAAATTCGCCGCATCGATCTTAACAAGGGGGATTACAGTGTCCTGGTGCCAGGACTAAGGAACACAATCGCTTTGGACTTCCACTTGAATCAGAGCACCCTCTACTGGACAGACGTGGTGGAGGATAAAATATATCGTGGAAAATTGTCTGAAAGTGGAGGTAAGACATACTTGTTAGCATGCAAACACAACTTGCTGAAATTTACAATTCATTGATGACATGATCCTGTATCAAATATCTGAAGTACAGTACTAAGTTTTGGACAAGCATTTTGTGAGTTTGGCATATGTCTGAAAATGCATATAAATATCTGAATATGTACATGAAAATATTTGCCTGGCTCTGAAATTCTAGGGGAACTTGTTACAACGAAACACCTTTTATACTTTTGTGACCTTTTCTTGCACATTAAATTCAAATGTAGTTATCTGTGCATGCACATAGCTAGCCAGTTAAACACATGTACATTTGTTCACACAGACACATGCATATATCTGCATTTATATGTGCTTGTTGATACCAAATAACCTTTGAAGGTGTTAAATTGGGTTAATGATTAAATAAATACATTCCAATCCAGTTTGTTTGCAGTCAGCATTACAACCTTTAAGTTAGAAATACTTACATTATATTGGGGCAGGAGGTTTTACTGAAGGGTAATGCAGGATAAGTAGTAATAATAAATTAAGTGTCTGTGTCTCCTAACCACAATTCAACACCCCGCCTAGAGAGGCGTCTGGACCGGATTTCGCATCAGGCATTACCTAATGATACCCTTCCTAGCCGGAAAACATTCATCATGATACAAGAGTTAATTAGCATTCAGAGTTTGCTGTTAATGATAATTATAGTCTGATGGCAATTACAAGAAGGAGGATAAGGGAAAAACAAAATGCAAATTCTCCCTTAGCCTTCTACAGGCAGGTCTGCAGTGTGTCTAGAAACACATTGATAACCGCACATTGTTACCCAATGGATGCATCTCTGCTTGTTGCAGGTTGTGCAGAGTATTATCAATCTGTATTGGACCTGATGTATAAATATAATGTGTACATTTATTTATGCAGAATGAGCTAAACCAGTTGTAATTGCCATATGTTTCTTGTTGTTTAAATTGTTGTTGAGTAGGAAAATGTGCCAGTATTTGGTGAAATCTAGCTGCTTTTCTGTTTTTTAAGAATGTAGATGGTGTGCTCTGTTCAAATAAATGAGAAAAAATGTTTTTATATATATATATGTGTATGTATGGGATATAGTTTGATAACCAAACCAAATTTTAAAAGTGCAAAATTGCCACGTTCTAAAGAGAATTCTTTCAAACATCTTCTACCACGTAATTCACTGATGAGATAATTCCTGCACCTGGTGGAAGTATTGTGGGAACAATTACAATTCTATATTCAGTGCCAGCATATTCTAAATAACTGTACAATAAGAAACAAAACAAACCTTACATTCTAATAAAACCTGTAGGATAAAAGAGAACAGTAGGTGTAGAGCATCTTAACGAGCTGAATACAAAACATTATACAACTGAAAACTTTTGTAAAGTACTGGGAATAGTGTAAGAAGTGGAAAAAATACCCTACCTTTCCTATGCATTTCACTCCTCCACTCCCCCTCCCCCTTTTATGGCTTATGTGCCACTGCTACTACCTTCATACCCTATTCTATTATGAACCAAAAACCTTGAAGAAAGTTTTTTCCAGCACCTAGTTGAAGAGAGAGAATTTTTTTCTGGTGGCAAACATGAGATCATCCGTGTTATTACTGATGAGTATTTAATAAATTAGCCACCAAAAGAATGAAAAATAATAAAAGGCACTTATATATAGAATTGGCCAGCAGTATCTCTGTTAAAAAGATGCCTCTTTGGATAAAGTGGCCAGCATAAACGCATAGGCACTTTCCTTGTGTGTATTTATATTTGTGAGTGTATTGACACTATACATACATTATATTAACACTATTAATGCTTTTTTTCCACCATCACCTACTCTACTTATAGAGGATTTATTACTCACCATAGTGCCAAGTCATTTGTATCTGCTTATGGCCTTTTAAGTGTGATTTTTGTTTTTTTCATAGCACTTACCAGCTTTGAAGTCATAATTCAGCATGGATTAGCAACACCTGAGGGCTTAGCCGTAGATTGGATTGCTGGAAACATCTACTGGGTGGAGAGCAACCTTGACCAGATAGAAGTGGCAAAGTTGAATGGCTCAATGAGAACTACTCTATTGGCTGGAGACATAGAACATCCTCGCGCCATTGCATTGGATCCTCGAAATGGGTTTGTGTCTCCTCATTACATATACTGTATACGCTGCTTGTTGAACTATTAATTGTAGTAAAAATAGTCTTATCTCGCACAGCTTAACAATGAGTTGAAAACTGTCTAGGGGGTATTTTTTTTTAATATGTGAATCCGTAGTATTCTCCTTTCATATTTCCATAGGTGTTCAATCTGGGCATGGCTTGAGCCAAGAATTTGACTTGGTACTTTAAGCAAAGCAAGAGATGGCAACCATTATTTTGTACATTTGCAATATCTATTCTAGGAGGTTTGTGCAAAACGACAGATGCTTTTATTTTGCACATGCCAAAATGCTTGTCTCCGACCCGCAGAGCGCAGCCAAAACTGTGACTTATTTGTCGGTTGTCTACATATTTTTGACTTTTTTTTTTTGTCCTACTGTAACATTATGGAAGTTAGTTACTTAGCTACACAGTGACATGATCACAAAGTAATGCCAAAGCAAAAATAAAATTGTTCAACATTTAGATTACAGCTGATTTAGAGATAAAATAAATAATCTGGTGAATGTTAATATTTTCAGCAAATTTTGATTAATTCAACAGAGCTGACCTCAACAGACTGTTGTGGTTAATCCATTAGAAATTCAACAAAACATTGGCTCGTCTTTTTTTTTTTTTTTTTTTTTCCAGTGCTGAAGTCCAAACATATGCTTGTGGGGCAGTAACTAATATTGATGCTTTGATCGATCTTGTGGGAGTTTCCTTTAAGTCTGATGGAATAGAAGGCAAATTAAAGGACCACTATAGTGCCAGGAAAACATACTACCGCCGGGCTGGATGGAGTGGAAGGGGTTAAACTTACCTCTTTTTCCAGCGCCGGGCGGGGGACTCTCCTCCTCCTCTCCGCCTCCTCGGCTGAATGCGCATGCGCGGCAGGAGCCGCGCGCGCATTCAGCCGGTCTCATAGGAAAGCATTTACAATCAATTTACAATGCTTTCCTATGGACGCTGGCGTCTTCTCACTGTGATTTTCACAGTGAGAAGCACGCAAGCGCCTCTAGCAGCTGTCAATGAGACAGCCACTAGAGGCTGGATTAACCCAAATATAAACATAGCAGTTTCTCTGAAACTGCTATGTTTATATAAAAAAGGGTTAACTCAAGCTGGCCCAGGCACCCAGACCACTTGTTTAAGCTGAAGTGGTCTAGGTGCCTATAGTGGTCCTTTAACCCCTTAAGGACCAAACTTCTGGAATAAAAGGGAATCATGACATGTCACACACGTCATGTGTCCTTAAGGGGTTAAATGCCAGAGACCAGGTGATCTTTTTGTATTGGGCTTGGCTCCCAGAAATGTTGCGTATCGGTGACACTAGCCCTAAAGTAGATTTTATTGTACTGTAGTCTGCAGCTGGCTTCAGTTACTGGAAATAATAATTAAAGGGACACTATATAGCCACCAGAACAACTACAGCCTATTGTATTTGTTTTGGTGAGTAAAATCATTCCCTTCAGGATTTTTGCAGTAATCAAGGTCTTAAAAAAATTAAAACAATAAAAAAAGCAGTGTCTACATTACAAGATACAGAAATAGTTAAAAACATATGCCAGTGAGGGCGCCACTATCACAAATGTGCTAATATAATTACCATTCGGATGGTTGAATATGGCATGCAATAGAAACATAAGAGAAAATATGCATAGAGAAGTATTTAATGACAAAAAGGAAAAAGATAAAAACAATGGATACACTCACATTACAGCCTATTCAGTGTCTTCACCCTCTGCATGGAGATAATTAACTTTCCTCATGGAGATGCATTAATTCAATGTATCTCTATGAGGAAATGCTCATTGGGCAGGCCTGTTTGGGCTTGTACTGGCTCTGATCTGCCTCCTTGACAATCTCAGCCAATCCAACGCTTTCCTATAGGAAAGCATTATCATTTGCTGAGACCAACACTTTTGATGTCAGCCAAGCAGGCAGATTAGGGCCAAGCCAGCAGACTAGAGTAAAGGTAAGATTTTACTATTTGGAGGGGGCAGGAGGGCTAGGTGGTGTTTTAAACACTATAGGGTCAGACAAATATAATATATATCCTTGCAAATATAATATATATCCTTGCATATATATCATTGCATGTAAGCTGTAGAATCTTTTTTTAAGCCAGGTGCCAAAGCCAGGGCTCAAGGTATCCATTATTTAAATAGGAGTGTGTGTGTGTATATATGTATGTGTGTGTACATATATATATATATATATATATATATATATATAATTATTCACAAAGCTAATGTTAATATTGTGCTAGCTTATCAATGTTTTGTATTACAGATGGTGTGTGGTATATTTTATTAAATTTTGATTTGCCTGTTAAGAACTTTGTATTTGTTACAGTAAGGGAAAAACCGCAAAAGTGAACTATTTCCAGAATTAAGCTAGGTATAATCAAGCAGTTTAAGAGTAGAGTCATGCTCGTAGTAAAAACACTGCAGTACAGTAGAAAAAAACCATAAAAAGATCTGATGTAAAAATTCAAGACCACCCAGATGTCCAACAAACCGATCATTGATAAATATGGTTTTTATTCGGTTTTATGTTGATGAGAGCAGAATACAATGAGACTCGCAGGTCTCTATCAGTATTTCAAGCATAACGTTCAAAGCACAACATGCGCGAAGATACATTTTGTAACTGAATTTTCACGTGGTCACGCAGGCCCTCAACAGTAATGGGTTCACCTTTCTCTTCTTCCATAAACATAGATCCTTTCCCAAACTGGTTCATCCCTTGTTCAATTTGCTTGGTTAACTGAGGGTTCCCATCTACGAATATTAATACCCAATAGCTCCCTGGTCCCCTTGAGGATCTGCACACCCCCAATGGCTATGGATACACATGTCCCCTTCAGTGCACGGTTAATTCGCTTTCTAGACTGCCGTGTCAGTCTTTCGCTGACATTAGTAACTTTGTATGTCTAACTACCTCCAATAGTGTTTTGTTATTCTCAGAGCTCCCTTTGCGTTGTATCGCGATTGTATACGTTTTGTCTGGAAGAGGAGACTCATGAGTCCTTCCAGAGTGTGGTAGTGCAGGGCAGTATTGGGCCTAGCTTATACGTGTTATCTTATAGGGAACCCTCCTGAAATTGTTAGTTTTGAGTAGGGGCTACCCTCTCGGGTGTGAGTTGGGCTGAAATAGTGTGTGTTCATCAGTCTTTAATGTGTGTGGGTGTTTGGTGGTTGTGTACAAACCGATCATTAAATACATTGACCCAGTGCATATTAGATGGCTATCCGATTAGATGAGCACAAGATACAATTCCTTTGATCATTCTCCAATCAGTGTGAACTGAGAAATGTTCTATTCATGAAACCAGTCTTTGAATGGTGTGAAAAGACCTGTCACTGTAAATCAGGCTGTCTGTCATCTTGGTCATATAGACTAATACAGTGGTTCCCAAACTGACCAGGCACACAGGGGGCGCCGCAAGATATTTTCCCGTTGCTATGATCTTAGCACCGGGAACTGTGCTCTCCCCTGCCGGCTCTGCAGGACCGGAGGGGAGATCAGAGATCTCCCTCTCTGGCCTGCTAGCACTTTGCTGCAGCCGGCAGGGGAGGGAGGGAGAGAGGACCCGGGTTCTCCTCTTGCAAGCTCGGAGGGTTGCTCCTGAGGCTGCTACAGTTCACTGTCAACACCAAATATGGTGTTACTTAGCTGAGGCAGCAGCAAAGGAAGAGGTGGAGGTCACATGGGAGGCTATCATATGTGGACTGTTCCTATTGGCTAAGAGATAATAATGTAATGTTAACCCTGTGAGGGTATTTATGCATTTTTTTCTATAATAGGGAATAAAAGAAAGAGATAAGCCTAATAAGAGCCTCAGTGTCCTTTAATAAAATCATATTTAGAGTAATACCTGTGCTGGCAGTATGCAGTGATACTTGAGGTATCGCTTTAAAATTATCAAAAAAAAAATTGTTTCTTCACTTATTGGTTACTTGTTGGCCTTAGGATGTATGCTTAAGAAGAATTAGCTTACAACCTTTCCAAAAAGTATAGTTTTATATATGTAAATTTTAGATTTGTTTAGATTTTTTTAAGTTATACACTAGATATCGCATAGTTTTGGATTTGTGGAGTTTTATCTAATTTATTTCGTGACCTGTGCATTTTTCCTGCCTTTAGAATCCTTTTTTGGACTGACTGGGATTCAAGCATGCCTCGTATTGAAGCTGCATCTATGAGTGGAGAGGGACGCAGGACAATTCATAAAGAAACTGGATCAGGAGGCTGGCCAAATGGACTTACAGTGGACTACTTGGAAGAAAGGATTTTGTGGATAGATGCCAGGTTTGATTTTAATTTAAATAAAATAAACAAAAACATAAATACACACAACATGCAAAAATAGCAAACTTCCAAAATGTCCTGCCAGGTTTGAGAGAACCAGGGAATGGTATATAATGCCCATAAATTGGACCTGTTTACGTTTACTGGAGAGTCGATCCCTGTTTTACCATGGAGAATGTTGAGGATGTTCTCCATCTGTTAAGCATTAACAAATTTGTACTAGATTCCCAGAAGCCTATTTATTTTTCTATGGGTGTTTTGGAACAGTGTCTTATTTATTACAATCGAGAACATATTGTGCTGCTGTCATGGTTATAGCAGTTGAACACAATACCGGATATTGCATACGTTTGTAAACACTCATAATGTTATCTAGAACAAATTCTCTTAATTTGTGTTTAGGACTTGCATAACTACATTGTGCAACTTGCAGAACATGCACACAAAGGCAACGCATGAATCAATCTCGTGTTGTTTCGGCCTTGATTAAAATCTGTACTTGGATAATTGATCAGCTAACACCTGCTCTTGCATTATTTACGTGATGTTAATGCTATAACTATTTCAGAGAGCGTTTTACTAACGCTGTCCCATTTTCAGTTCAGTGAAATCTGGCTCATATCTTATGTTAAACAGTCGAGAGTAGATCATTGCATCACAAAATTCTCAAAATGTTTGTGTATGAACATAACATGCACCGCAAACACATGTATGGAGTTGGTGACACGTGAAAGCAATATCGCCAACAGATATAAAAAAATGAATAGATTCATGGGTGATGAATTAAAGCTAATAAAGCACAAGTAAAGTCCTTTTTTTATTAATATAACGTAGCATAACTGATAACCCAACAAATACACATGTTCACTATATACAAAATGCCATGCTTACAGAATCATACATGCGAAAAAAAGAAACACCCCCTTACGGGGATAGATTCAGTGTGCCGAGATCTTGTCTCGATAGGGGATAACCCTAATAATATATAGAAACACGAACAAAAGAAAGTGTAGACCTAGGACCAAAGGTCCAGGAAACACTAGGTGAGATATAGATCTCAGTTGTCTGTTAAAAATATCATTTTAATCGGTATACATAATCATGAACACACAAAAAGAGATAATGAAAAAAATAATAATAATAATAAAAGTGAATATAAATCACCCACTCTGGAAGGGAGATCTAAGGAGCTCCGGGAGCTATAGGAGGAGTTTGTATAGGAGTATACAGCTGTAATCACCAAATCACTCTGTCAGCCGGGAATATACCGTGCTACCTCTAAATAGAGGGCTGGTAGTGGTGATGGTGCCTACAATTTATTGAAAGGGACACCTAACTCCTAGTAAAGACATAGAGCCTACCCCTAGCACACACTGACTGGTAATTGCAGATAAATCCTCGATGCACGCTCCCTACTAAAGGGGTAGAGACAATCAGGTCTCAGTGGTGACTGTGAGAATACTGCTTAAAACAGTGTTACAAAGTAGCTCATGTGAAATACTAGGTATAGTTCAGCATACTATCGACACTTTGGAATCACACTAGGTTCATGACCGCAGAGCAAACATCAGTATAATATTACCAACATTAAAGTGGGAACAAACGTGCCTTTCATAGAGGCTATACTGAGGAATACTTAGATAGAGCGGTGTTCTTAGGTAACCAAGGACAACAGGTGGGTATGATTTCTCAGACTCCCAGTACTAGGTGGACAGGAGAAGTAATCAATTAAGAGTTAAGGAGACATTCCGGTATTTGACAGTTCATACCGATTAGGCCTTCGAGTCACTATGATCTGGATCTAGATCAGTATAATGAGTGGATAAATACTGATAAGTAACTTGAAAGAGCTCTTAAATAGTAGAGATATAGCTCGTACAATAACCCCATCCAGCCCAGTGCTGGCTAAACTGCATACCCAGATAGCAACCAGAGTGTCAATGGTCTCACACTGTCTACCTGTCAGACAGTCGGTGAAAATTCAATCAGGATTATCGATAGCACGTCCCCTATGAATCACTCCATACAGGCTCCAACTCTTACTTCCCTAACTAAACACCTCAAACATCGTGAAGAAAAGAATTAAATTAAAGTGCTGTGGTTATAAAAACATTATCTGCCTGCCTAACGCGTTTCGGCGCTACAGAAAGCGCCTTTCTCAAAGGCTGTAAACGGGCAACTGCTCGTACTTGGATTTAAATATGTATCGCGGTTTCTATTTGGCCAATCAGTGATGGACGTAGGAGGCGCTTAGTTTGTGTGTGCCCCTAGTTCATTGGTGCGTGTGTGAGCCGTCAATCATAAAGGCTCACGCCAATCAGAGCGGGTCGAGGGCGGTGCTAAATGCCGATTCTGAGACGCATGCGTATTGTGTTCTCAGGGCATCAGCTGAAATCCTCAGAGGACTCCGGTGATTAGCTCGCATTGTTAGTGCCAACTCAAATAATATTAGTGTAGTACAGTGTTTAACCCCTTATTCAGAGTAGTCATCAAATATCACTAGGACTAACTAAAAAATAGTCGGTCCCACATATTTAAAGGATTCTATATATTTTGTAGGCTTTGGTACCCCACAAAGTATGAACAGTTCCTAGTGAAAGAACTAGTTGCTGAGTACTCTGTAATTAGAGAGGTGTAATGTCCCTAACAACATTCAAGTGGTTGCTGAGTGGCTAAATTCTGGTTTTTGACCGCTTTTATTTGGTTCATGAGATGACATATTGGCATTATGATAAATACAGATTCACTGTATATTAACAGACAAGAAATGTAAGTCCATTGGAGGAATGGAATTCTAAAAAAATATATATATATAAAGAATTTTTTAATACTCTTCTTTATATTTAGTTATTATTTATCAAGTTATGAAATGAAGGGGGTGAAGGTGAAACCTTCATTGAGGCCATTAGGGGACAAGGTATTAAGTGTCTCAATCCAGAAGCATTCTCTCCTCTTGAGGATTAAGTCAAGGTCCCCCCCTCTTTTGCCCACATTGACCTTTTCAACCCCTGCAAATTTGAAACATCTGGAGGTATCACTATGGTGTGTTCTAACATGTCTGGCTACGGGAGTGTCTCTCTCTGATGAAACCGAGTGGACATGTTCCATCATGCGCCTCTTGAAAGGGCGTATAGTTTTCCCTACATATTTTTTACCACATTTACATGTTAGGAGATACACTAGACCCATGGAGTTGCAGTTGAAAAATTGTTTGATTGGGGTTTTATGTAGGCCGGAGGAATCAGTAATGAATTTGGAGTCTCTATCTATGTAGCAACAGGCTACGCAGCGTCCGCATTGATATGAGCCATAAACATTCAGCCAATTCTTCTTTTTCTCAATTTGTTTCGAAAAATGGCTGGGTACCAGCATATCCTTCAGATTTTTGCCCCTTTTTGCAGTTATTGAAACCCGTGACGGAATCACCTCCTTAAGGTGACGGTCTTGGGTGAGTAGTGGCCAGAATCTAGCTAGGATGTTTTTGGATGCCTCCCAACCTGCATCAAAGTTCGCTATACAGCGAATTGTTTTAGGGGGGGAAGGTTTTGGTGTGTTATCAAGCAGGACCTCGCGATCACTTAGGAGTGCCCTTTGATATGCCTGTTTCAGACACCTATTTGGGTAGCCTTTGGCTTTAAATCTAGCTCTTAGTAGTGCTGCTTTTGCTACAAAATCTTCCATAGAGGAACAGTTCCTTTTCAGTCGCAGATACTGTCCCACTGGGATCCCCCTCTTCTGTGGGTTGGGATGATAACTGTTCCAGTTGAGCATGTTATTGGTTGACGTCGGTTTACGGTATAGAGAAGTTTGTATCCTGAAATCGTCACTGATAGTAAATGTACAGTCAAGGAAATTCAGAGAGGATATACCGATTTCCATCGTCAAACGTAGGTTGAGATCGTTTTTATTTAACTCTCCCACGAATTCAATAAACAGCTCCTTTGTACCTGTCCATATGACCAAAATGTCGTCTATATAGCGTTTCCAAACGTGAACGAAGTCCATATAATATTTCATATGCTCCGAGTAGACGATATATTTTTCCCACCACCCCAGGTGCAGGTTCGCATAGGAGGGGGCACAAGACGTCCCCATCGCAGTCCCCTGCACCTGGTGGTAAAATTTGTTATTAAAAAGGAAAAAATTGTGGGTCAAAATGAACTTTAGGAGGTCAAGAACGAATGTGGTATGGCGTGAGTGACTGGGACCCCTTGTTTCAAGAAACGAACTTACGTGTTGTAAACCACCCAAGTGGGGTATCGAAGAATACAATGACTCCACATCGAGGCTACATAAAATAGCTCCCTGTGGTACTGCAATTGTCGTGATGCATCTAAGAGTGTCTTTGGTGTCTCTAAGGTAAGACGGTAAATTCTCTACGTATGGACGAAGAATTTGGTCAACATATGTACTGCCTTTGCATGTCATGTTGTTAGTGCCTGACACGATTGGTCTAGCTGACAGTGGCTCATAGCCCTTATGCACTTTAGGAAGACAGTAAAATGTAGATATTACAGGGTTTTTAACAAAGATACTTGCATATTCATCTTTTGTGAGTACACCATGGTCAGAATCATACATGAAATATTTATTTGGGAAGTAAAAAGATTGACACACGTTGGCTGTTTAGAAAATAGAGCCCTCAGTACATGGCATTGTGGACTATTATAGAAGCGTGGTGAATGCTTCCAAGAATAATCACTTTAATTTGTTTACTTCCTGCTCTCAGAATATCCATATCAAGATGGTGTGGTTAGTCTACGCAGTGTAAAAGGACTGTACCTACTTAGTGTACTGGTGCTTCAGGGATGTCTTCCAAAGCATTTAAGAGTTAATGAACTACTTTAGCCTTTAATATTTTAATGCAAGATAATGCTATTATGATGATAAAGTGGTATTTGTGGACATTGTAAATATAACAATACACACACCATCCCCTGGCATTTTGAATATGTTAAATCCTGACTGGATTGTAGATTGATTTTCCATTTCTTTTGTATTGTTTTGTATTTTTCTTCTTAGGTCAGATGCAATCTATTCTGCAAAGTATGATGGCTCTGGGCACATTGAGGTTCTGAAAGGCCATGAATATTTATCACACCCTTTTGCAGTCACATTATACGGAGGAGAGGTGTACTGGACAGATTGGAGGACTAACACTCTAGCAAAATCTAATAAATGGACAGGTCACAATGTGACAGTAGTACAGCGCACAAACACACAACCTTTTGACCTTCAGGTGTATCATCCATCCCGACAGCCACAAGGTACATTCCAAGTTTTACCACTATTTGTATAATTTATATTGTGCTAATGTTTGTGTGCTCTGCATACCAAGCAACTAAATAGAACATATATTGTTGGCTTCTCTGTTATCTTAACTTAATGTGCCAGTCTTATATAATCCTTAAATTACCTTATTTTCTGTACTTTATATATATATATATATATATACAGAACTCTACAAGCAGCAATAAACTCACTGACTTATTCTTTTGTCTCTGTATAATATAATATATGTGATATTTTGTAAAACTATATAAAAGTTACCGGCATGTATAACTAAATATACTATAGGCTCTGTACATCGTTTTAAATCCCTCTAATTTAACTAAACATGACAGGTCCAAAATATTATTAACAACTGCAATAGTTGTTGAAAGTAAATACATTAGATTATTGTGAACAATTTTTCCTTTCACACACTTAAAGATGGTAAATTCAACCTATTAGCTACACCTAAAACCTTAGTTGGTTTATTTAATATAGAAGATGGAAGTGATCTATAATTGAGTAAGCATATTACAAAAGTTGGATAGCTAGAAAAATAAGTAATGTGTTAAGCTGGCCTTTTCAGATATGTTTCTTTGACTTTTTTCTTTGTGTTATTCTTTCCCGTCCAGCTCCAAACCCATGTGCAGCTAATGATGGTAGAGGGCCGTGCAGCCATTTATGTCTCATCACATACAATCAGTCGTTCTCCTGTGCCTGCCCACATTTAATGAAGCTGTCTCCTGACAAACAGACCTGCATGGGTAAGTCCTTGGGATTTTGGACGCCTTGGCTTACAACGGCAAGCTGTAGGGCACAGTTGTATCCCATTATTATATTTATGTATTTATTTATCAGATCATTTTAACACTGTAGCATTATCCACTTGTATTACTGTACACACACAATATCTATCTTTCTGTCTATCTATTCATCTACAAAGACGAGAAAATATTCTTGCACTCCAACAAAACTATAAAGTGGTACCTGGTGCTCTGGTAGCAAAAATCATAAATATCCAAAAAAATACCGGCACTCCAGGAATTCTCAGCGATACAAATTTTCTTTATTCAGTTAAGGACGTCAACGTTTCAGCTCCTCATGGAGCTTTCATCAGGACAACTTAAACAATAAAACAAGCAAGCTTATATAGGGAGAATCTCAATTAGTGTACTTACATACTCAGGTGTTTCACCTCCATTCCCGCCATCAAACGGATCGCAGCTGCCAGCCGTATCAACACACTACACTTCCGGGTTCCTGGCCCACATGACCAGGTTCGAGGTATCTGATTCGCCGACTGACGTTACCGGGCAACCAGGGACGCCAACGTCACTTTGGTCAAACCCTTTACTTACGGACTGCGGCATGAGTCAAACCTCCCGAGCCCTTCTGTGTAAAAAAGTGTTGCCGTGGCAACCGGACCGCAGGCAGACAGGAGGGGAGGGGAAACAAGAGGATGCGAGCAGTAACAGAGAGTCAATAAAGTCTAGGGAATGCTGGGACAAATACATATATGGCATATATCCAAACCAATTAAGTGTTGTATCATATCGTATCTTAAGTGAACGATCGGGTCATAATTACATTTATTACGTGAATACAATATTGTATAGGTATAAAGACAATGTGATCCATGATCTCGTAAGATCTATGTGTTCTATGTAATGGAAGGCGAATTATCTGCCTATCTGTGAGGTGTAAAATTGAATGTAATGAACTATCTCTAGAATAGTTACACTTACCTATTAGTGAGACAAAAATCTATGTCTGAGTGTGATGCTTTGTCTATGTACAAAATAATAGTGAACTAGTGAAAAAATGTTAAACATATAACAAAAATGCAACAAGTGAAAAATGTAATAAAGTGCTACTGTATGCAATATAAGAAAACATTACATCTATGTCTAGTGAAAAATGAGAGGCATGAGCAAATGACCTATATGCAACAGGCCCAATATTAGTATATAACTGTAGAACAATTGACATAATCTCTGATTCCCGCTCAATCCCCATGGATATGTAAGTATCAAAAAATTTTGTTGTTTTTATAACCAAGAAATCCTCTTTGTATTAAATAGAGGCTAAAATTTCTAATAAAAAACAGTACTACATAATTATTTAAACTGATGAAGATAGAAAAACCAATCCTGGACCTCAGGTAATCATAAGAGGCTCTGTACTCTAATCAACCCAACACTAGGATATTATAGAAACATAGTGAAGGAACACTTCTCGTTTAGACCCCTGGGCGAGATAGTGTCCAACCGTGTTATCCAGTACGTTTCTCTCTGTAACAGGAGTCTGCCCCGGTCTCCCCCCCGGAGAGGGGTCGGCACATGGTCAATGGCCACACATCTAAGTGAAGCCAGGGGATGTGATAATTCCAGAAAATGTCGGGCCACAGGTTTGTCCGACTTGCCATCTCGATAGGCAAGTCGGATACTCGATCTGTGGCCCCTAATTCTTTCACAGAGTGCCGTCTCTGTTTTGCCAACATAGTTCAAGCCACAAGGGCAAGACAGTTTATAAATTACAAAGTCACTCCGACAATGAATCCGATGTTGGATTCGGAACGTCTGTCCCGTGTGTGGATGACTAAAGGTTTTGGCAGGGATAATGTGTCCACAGGTGACACACCCCAAACACCTCACACATCCCGTGTTTTTGGAGTCTTTAGACGTCGGCTTGTAGCAATGTATAGGGTCTGTATTCACCAACATGTCCCTTAAATTCCTGTTTCTACGATAACAGAACAGTGGTTTCTGGCGTAGACTCTTGGGGAGAGATGGATCCAGTGTAATGATATTCCAGTTGCTTCGGACCGATGTAGTTAGTTCCGTGCTGGCGGTGTTCAAAAGCATTGGAAAGATTGGTCTAGTATTGGTTAATTTGTCAACATGTATTGCAGGAACAGTGTGGGTACTTCTGGCTCTCTTAAGAGCTTCTTCAAGTATTGGACGCGGATATCCTCTTGTTTGAAATTTTTTATACATAATCTCAAGTTGGAGATCACATTGACTTGTTTGAGAGTTGTTGCGTAACACTCTCAAAAATTGGGAGAACGGTAGTGACATTTTTAAATGCCTGGGATGGAAGCTCCCGTAATGTAGGATAGTGTTACGGTCAGTTGGTTTGGTAAAGAGTTTATACTCCAACTTGTGGTCAATGACCATGATCTCAACGTCAAGGAACTGAACACTAAGTTCATCTATATGACTGGTCATTTTAACCGGAGTGGGTAACTCATTGAGGCCTTTCGTGAATTGAGCCGCCTCCTCCACTGTACCGTTCCATAAAATGAGAATGTCATCGATAAATCTGAAATATCTGATGACCTTTTCTTCATATCGTTGCAAAATGTATTTCAACTCATATTGATACATGTATGCGTTCGCATACATGGGGGCCATAGCCGCCCCCATAGAGGTCCCTGCTATCTGCAAGTACCATGAGGTCTCGAAGCGAAAGTAATTATTCTGCAACGCTATGTCCAACAGCTCCAAAACGTATTCAATAGTGGGACCATGATAATTTGATGACTGTGTAAGAAGATCCCGCATTGCCTGTACACCATCATCGTGTGGGATGATGGTGTACAGGCTGCCGACGTCCATGGTGATTAGAACCCCTTGGAAGGTTCCCACCTGCTGCAAACGTTGTAGAAGATCCGGGGTGTCCTTAATACATGTTGCTAGTGCCGTCACGGGGCCCTTGAATAAAAAATCCAGGTATTTGGCTATTGGTTCTAACAGCCCCTGTACTGCAGAAACAATGGGTCGTCCCGGAGGGTGAGTCAGACTTTTGTGGACTTTAGGAAGTGTGTATATGATGGGGGATTTAGGATGTTTCTTGAGTAAAAAATGATATAGATCCAAATCTATACGTCCCGCTTGGAGTCCAAAGGAAAGACATTCTTCAATTTTTCTGGCTATTGAACCAGTGGGATCCTGGTCCAATTTCTTATAGGTTTTCGTATCATTCAATTGTGTTCTGATTTCCTCAGCATATTCATCATAGTTTAAAACGACAATACCTCCCCCCTTATCTGCCGGGCGTATCACTATGGTCGGATCTGTAGCCAGATTCTTAATCAGGGCCAGATTTTCTTTGGATAAGTTGTGGTGTTTAGGCTGGTGGCTCTGTAAGATAGAATTCGTTTCTTGCCTCACTGTTCTTAAAAAAGATTTAATGGCCACCTGAGTTGTAGGTGGATCAAACGTACTAGTGGGTTTGAATCTGTAAGGTATTGCGCTATTAGAAGAAATTTGCGGTTTTGTGTTTTTGAAGAAATCTTTAAGTCTAAGACTCCGACCAAACTTGAAAAGTTCGACCTCCCATTGAAAGTGATTGGGGGGGGTAGTGGGTATGAAAGAAAGGCCTTTAGTCAGAATATCAATTTCAGTCGGGGTAAGTACTCGTTGTGATAAATTGAAGATGGGGATCAATTGCGCCTCGGAGGTTTGCCCTTTGGAGAATATTTTTTTTAAAAATTTTCAAACAAGAGGATATCCGCGTCCAATACTTGAAGAAGCTCTTAAGAGAGCCAGAAGTACCCACACTGTTCCTGCAATACATGTTGACAAATTAACCAATACTAGACCAATCTTTCCAATGCTTTTGAACACCGCCAGCACGGAACTAACTACATCGGTCCGAAGCAACTGGAATATCATTACACTGGATCCATCTCTCCCCAAGAGTCTACGCCAGAAACCACTGTTCTGTTATCGTAGAAACAGGAATTTAAGGGACATGTTGGTGAATACAGACCCTATACATTGCTACAAGCCGACGTCTAAAGACTCCAAAAACACGGGATGTGTGAGGTGTTTGGGGTGTGTCACCTGTGGACACATTATCCCTGCCAAAACCTTTAGTCATCCACACACGGGACAGACGTTCCGAATCCAACATCGGATTCATTGTCGGAGTGACTTTGTAATTTATAAACTGTCTTGCCCTTGTGGCTTGAACTATGTTGGCAAAACAGAGACGGCACTCTGTGAAAGAATTAGGGGCCACAGATCGAGTATCCGACTTGCCTATCGAGATGGCAAGTCGGACAAACCTGTGGCCCGACATTTTCTGGAATTATCACATCCCCTGGCTTCACTTAGATGTGTGGCCATTGACCATGTGCCGACCCCTCTCCGGGGGGGAGACCGGGGCAGACTCCTGTTACAGAGAGAAACGTACTGGATAACACGGTTGGACACTATCTCGCCCAGGGGTCTAAACGAGAAGTGTTCCTTCACTATGTTTCTATAATATCCTAGTGTTGGGTTGATTAGAGTACAGAGCCTCTTATGATTACCTGAGGTCCAGGATTGGTTTTTCTATCTTCATCAGTTTAAATAATTATGTAGTACTGTTTTTTATTAGAAATTTTAGCCTCTATTTAATACAAAGAGGATTTCTTGGTTATAAAAACAACAAAATTTTTTTGATACTTACATATCCATGGGGATTGAGCGGGAATCAGAGATTATGTCAATTGTTCTACAGTTATATACTAATATTGGGCCTGTTGCATATAGGTCATTTGCTCATGCCTCTCATTTTTCACTAGACATAGATGTAATGTTTTCTTATATTGCATACAGTAGCACTTTATTACATTTTTCACTTGTTGCATTTTTGTTATATGTTTAACATTTTTTCACTAGTTCACTATTATTTTGTACATAGACAAAGCATCACACTCAGACATAGATTTTTGTCTCACTAATAGGTAAGTGTAACTATTCTAGAGATAGTTCATTACATTCAATTTTACACCTCACAGATAGGCAGATAATTCGCCTTCCATTACATAGAACACATAGATCTTACGAGATCATGGATCACATTGTCTTTATACCTATACAATATTGTATTCACGTAATAAATGTAATTATGACCAGATCGTTCACTTAAGATACGATATGATACAACACTTAATTGGTTTGGATATATGCCATATATGTATTTGTCCCAGCATTCCCTAGACTTTATTGACTCTCTGTTACTGCTCGCATCCTCTTGTTTCCCCTCCCCTCCTGTCTGCCTGCGGTCCGGTTGCCACGGCAACACTTTTTTACACAGAAGGGCTCGGGAGGTTTGACTCATGCCGCAGTCCGTAAGTAAAGGGTTTGACCAAAGTGACGTTGGCGTCCCTGGTTGCCCGGTAACGTCAGTCGGCGAATCAGATACCTCGAACCTGGTCATGTGGGCCAGGAACTCGGAAGTGTAGTGTGTTGATACGGCTGGCAGCTGCGATCCGTTTGATGGCGGGAATGGAGGTGAAACACCTGAGTATGTAAGTACACTAATTGAGATTCTCCCTATATAAGCTTGCTTGTTTTATTGTTTAAGTTGTCCTGATGAAAGCTCCATGAGGAGCTGAAACGTTGACGTCCTTAACTGAATAAAGAAAATTTGTATCGCTGAGAATTCCTGGAGTGCCGGTATTTTTTTGGATATTTATCTATTCATCTATCCGTCTGTCTGTCTGTCTATCTATCTATCTATCTATCTATCTATCTATCTATCTATCTATCTATCTATCTATCTATCCAGTTTCTACTGCACTCCAAGCCTGGTACAACATATCTTTCAGGTAAGTAATATGTGTAATATATATATATATTTTTATTTTCAAATTTTAGAGCGGAATAGGCACTTGTAGGACTTTGTTAGAAAGAAATGAAGTTTTTAATTGTGCAGCGTCAATGTTTTGGACCCACTCCTGAGAAAGGACCCAGAGTGGTTCCGAAAAGTTGACGCTGCACAATTAAAAACGTTTTAAACTTTTTTCCTAACAAAGTCCTACAAGTTCCCATTCCTCTCTAATATTTGAATTGTATTTACCTTCCATTGTGGAGCACCGAGGCAGTACTACTCAATGAAAGAGGGCCCACAAAGAATTGATCATATAGATGGGTGTAGACAAACAGCTTACACGACAAAGGTAAGTAGGTGGGTAGGGTTTATATAGGATCATAACTCCTCCCACAAATTCAGGCCAAATGGCCAACATACAGATATATATAATCTGTATCTCTTTATCGTACCTGAAAGATATGTTGTATCAGACTTGGAGTGCAGTAGAAACTGGATTGACTGGTGGTGGTACTCGCTATGCACGTGTTAAGTGGGTGCTGGCCATGCTTGATATTTACCTTCTGCAAACACTGGCAGTGTCTACTTGCTTCATAATGTGAACTTTGCCAGTATAGCATTGTAATATAGTATGTCTTGACAGCTTCTATTCAAGTGTTCTTCAAGAGAAAGAGAGTACTGATAAATGTTTGTCAAATATTAGATATCCCGTATCGCACTAAAAGGGGTTCCATCTGCAGCCTTTGTGGCTCATTGGGAAATATGAAATTTGTTATGTTAATGGAAGTGGTCAGTTGGGAAATGCAAGAAGCCCTTCTTTACCATAATTGCACCCTATATTCCTCTGTTAACTAGTTAATGTGTGGACTTCCCACTTTACCTACTTTCTTACTATAATAACCCCATTCATTCCTCGGTTAGCTTCCTGGGAGCAGCCATCGTGGGAAGAAAGAGGTTCATTGGGGTATACAGGGATCAGTTATGGAGAGGACTGGGGTATTTGCCAAGCTCATGGATGGTGTATATCCATGTATGGTTGTTAATATGAAGGTGAATTTGGTGTTGAAAAATGAGGATGTATTGGAAAGATAATTGGTTTGAGAATGGGTAGGGACTGGTGTTAGATAACAGGTAAATGTGGGGAGGATTGACTTGACCAGGTCAAGGGCAGCTTAACACTTAAATACATCACTGATTCATTTTTATTTATTTTTTCCATCTTGTAACTAACTGGGTATTCACTTGAGATGACATCAAGGAGAGTCACACATAACTGACTAAATCCACTCCTACTGTCTGTTTACATATAGTCATTTCTGAAGGAATTTGATATGCATTCATTTAAACACAAGAATAAAAAATTGTCCACTTACACCACATAGACATCTTGGACATCAATGGTGTTTTGTAGGAGCGGTCTATTGTCCATGATTTACTTTGATCTCAATCAAATGAGTCTTTTGTACTTGACATCAAAATAACATTGAAAATGCATGCATCCATTTATTAACCACAAGGGTTTTAGCTAAAATTGAGTAATCCACGCAGTAATCCAACAAAGAAAGATCCAGAAACTCAGGGGTTATTCCAAAACAGATTTAATAGAGTAAAGTGTAACTTGAGAACAGCTACATTTTGACCCCTATCCAAGGTCTTTATCAAGCTTTAGAATGCAACACAATGTTGTTCGTGAGTAATAAACATCTGCAATGTTTATTACAGTTAGTGTCAGAGCAGAGGAAATTAAATTATGATGGAAGGAACAAAGACATTTTGGGGACAGGGGTAGTGTTGCATAGATACATAGCTGAAAAGAGACTTGCGTCTATCAAGTTCAGGCTTCCTCACTTATGTTTTTGCTGTTGATCCAAAAGAAGGCAAAAACCCCAGTCTGAAGCGCTTCCAGTTTTGCAACAAACTAGGAAAATTCCTTCTTGACCCCATAATGGCTGTCGGATATCTCCTCTGATCAAGCAGCTATTACCCCACTAATTATAAATGATATCCGTGTATGTTATGTTTTTGCAAGTATTTATCCAATTGCAGTTTAAACATCTGAATGAACTCTGGTAAAATCACCTCTTCAGGAAAAGAATTCCATATCCTTATTACTCTTACTGTAAAAAACAAAACGTTTTCTTTGCCTTACATGAAATCTCCTTTCTTCCAGCCTAAATATGTGACCCAGTGTCCTATGTACAGCCCTGTTTATGAATAGATTTCCAGCTAATGGTTTGTACTGGCCCCAAATATATTTGTATAATTTTATCATATCCCTTCTGAGGTGCCATTTTTCCAAAATAAAAAGGATTTTAATTTTTTTAACCTTTCTTCATAACTAAAATGCTCCATTCCTTTTATCAATTTTGTAGCTCGGCTCTGCACTTTTTCTAGTGCCATGATATCTTTCTTTAGAACAGGTGCCCAAAATTGCACAGCATATTCAAGGTGTGGTCTTACCAGCGATTTATAAAGAAGCAAAATTATATTTTCAGCCCGAGAATTTATGCCCCTTTTTATACATGATAAAACCTTACTGGCCTTAGCAACTGCAGATTGACATTACATATTGCTGCCTAATTTGTTGTCTATAACAATTCCCAAATTCTTCTCTTGTGTGGTTATGCCTAATTCACTACCATTTAGGGTGTAAGTTGCTTGTGCATTCTTGACTCCGAAGTGCATAACTTGAAATTTAACGTAGAGAAATGCAATCTGCCATAGTGCATGACTTTCAAGACCCAATGGCTCTTTTGCTGCTGCAATCACCAATTGTTGCTACCCTGTTTGTTAGGTCAGTGCTTTAATGTTGGCACAATGCATTTGTTGGTTAGAAGAACCTTGAGGGTATCTGTTGAATACACCGGGCTAATTGCTACAACAACTGTTACATTTTGAACCCAAACCACAATTTCAATACCAATGTGAGGATAAAGCAATGAAAATGTTGGTGGAAAATGGTTGGTTAATATGGTAGTTTTCTGACAGCATCTTGTTTTCTCTCAGAATTTAGGAATTTCTTGCTGTATGCCCGTCAGATGGAAATCCGTGGTGTAGATATTGACAACCCATATTATAATTACATAATCTCTTTCACTGTCCCTGACATTGATAACGTCACTGTGGTGGACTATGATGCCCTGGAGCAGCGCATATACTGGTCAGATGTCCGCACACAAACCATAAAACGAGCCTTCATCAATGGAACTGGAGTGGAGACTGTCGTGTCTGCAGGTAAATTTTAATGCAGGAAGTTAAACTGGGTTGAAAGACCATATCAGCATTTAAAGGATCACTTATAGGGTCAGGAATACAAACATGTATTCCTGACCCTATAGGGTTAAACCCACCATCTAGCCCCCTTGGGCCCCTCATGCCTCCATAAACATAGTAAAAATCTTACTGTGTTCAACCCTGAAGCTGGAAATCTGCATGCTGTTAGACTCAGAAAAACAAACCGTCTGCTGACATCATCAGAAGTGGTAGCCTGATCCAATCACAATGCTTCCCCACAGGATTGGCTGATACTGACAAGGAGGCAGATCAGGGACAGAGCCAGCATGATTTAAACACAGCTCTGGCCAATCAGCATCTCCTCATAGAGATGAATTGAATCAATGAAGGAAAGTTCAGTGTCTGCATGCAGAGGGAGGAGATACTGAATGTTTGGATGCATTTTAGGCAGCCATGACCCAGGAAGGATCTCTAACAGCTATCTGAGCAGTGGCCAGTGAAGTTATCACTAGGCTGTAATGGAAACACTGCATTTTCTCTGAAAAGATTGTGTTTACAGCAAAAAGCCTAATTACCAAAACAAATTCATTTAGCTGTAGTTGTTCTGGTGACCATAGTGTCCCTTTAGATATTGCAAGTATTTCACAGAACGTGCAACTTACGGAGACCCCTTTTATGTCACTAATGTGTTATGGATAGGATTGAAAATCAAAAGATTTATGAAAATATATCTTTAGTTGAAAAATGCAGCTTTTGATATTGAGTGACACTAATCATGGGGCCCGTATTTATTTTTCACACTTGCTTCAGGGTCCATCCCTTCCAACTTTTTCTGCATTGCTTTATTTTCTATGTGATCACATTAAACCTGTTTTTTGTTTGCAGATTTACCTAATGCACATGGGTTGGCTGTTGACTGGGTCTCCAGAAACCTCTTTTGGACAAGTTATGATGCCAACAAGAAACAGATAAACGTGGCTCGGTTGGATGGATCCTTCAAAAATGCAGTCATCCAGGGGCTGGACAAACCTCACTGCCTTGTCGTAAATCCACTTCAAGGGTACGTACAATTTCAATCCTTTATTAAAGACACTAAAAGATTTACAGGTATTTTGTTAGTTGTATGTGTATATTGTGTATATATATTTAAAATTTCCTTTACTCTAGTATGTAATTGCCTGCAACTAGACATTTACTAAATCATCTTTCCTTATTTTGATTTTCTCCCATTTTTTTGTAATATGTTTTTTTTTTTGATTCTCTGGATTTTTAACTCTCTTGTGGTAGGAACAGAACTCTATGGCAGTAGCTCTGCATTTTGTCACTGTGAGGCTTTGCAATAAGACAAAGAAGACCCTACTTTATTGTATGATTTTCTTTTTACTGCACTGATATTTCATTGAAATTTCAACACACGTCTTCATATTTATAAAAAAAAACAAAAAAAAAAAAAACATGTTGTTGACAGAGCTAATTTAAGAACAAACAGAATTCAGTTGAAATTCTGTCAAGAACCAATGTGTACTCTGAGTAAACAGAGTCTTTATTAGAAAAAAATAAAAAATTGTCTAGATGAATTTTCCAATATGGTTCTTGTTCTGATTCAGCATTTTTGTGTAAATGACTGACTGTTTTTAAAGAGTATGTACGGATCATCTTTAAGCATGAAAGTTTCTGGCTCTTGCCACTGTACTATGTGTGGGGGTGGACAGCAGCAGTTTCCAGTAATATGGAAATAAATGGAGCCATCTGTCTGTGATGAGGAGCTTTGGGTTCTTTACAGGAAATAAACGTGTGGAAATACTGGCTCAGACTTTGGGGTCATTTTGCGCAAGTCCTAGCTAGCACCCGTGATCTAAAAGCTTGTACTAACTAAATTAGTATTTAAAAAAAAAATAGAAATAAGTTGGAGCTTTGTGTCCACCCTAACACTTAATAAATGAGGAGCACTTGATCTGGTGCAATATCTCCATAATACGCCTACTCCTTCCCAGTAAACCTTAGTTAATTAGTTTCAGGCTTCATTCAGGAATATCTGTTCCAACTACCAGTAGATGAGTGTAAGGAGACATTTAGAAAATCTAACAACTAGAGCAGGGATAGGCAACCTTCGGCACTCCAGATGTTTTGGACTACATCCCCCATAATGTGCTTACACCCGTAATGCTGGCAAAGCATCATGGGAAGTGTAGTCCAAAATATCTGGAGTGCCGAAGGTTGCCTATGCCTGAACTAGAGCAAACAAAACAAATAGTTATAAAGAATTATAACCCGTAAAACTGAATCCTTACAGGAACATGACTTTTCCACCCCCTTCTCACCCTCCGTGTAAGTCCTATCGTGAACAATGTCTTACAAGAAAGTAATGCTATATTGGGGCATCTGATATTGTAAAACCACTCAACCGCTAAAGTAATGCCATATTGGGGCATCTGATATTGTAAAACCACTCAACCGCTAATATCATGCTTTTTTTTACTTTTTAAACATCTCCAGACAAATCACTAGGTCCACCAGCAAGACACCTAATGGCTCTAGAGATGGAAGAATATTTATTTTTTAGTAATGTCATCAGTTCTGACATGTTTGTTGGGGGACTCTGACATGCTTTGTAGGACTCTGTTATGGTACTTTTTAAAGGTAAACCAAAATGTTTAAATGTCTATCTGTTCCTGTCCAAATTAATAAAATTGAATTGCGTATATACGCTGAAGTAATTAAGTCTGACACACAAGGTTCAGGTTAAAATAACTTCGAGAAAGTTTATTGGCAAGTGAAGAAAAAGCGGGCGCGCAGGCCCTTTTAAGAGGCATTTTGCGTCATCATTGATTATTAGAATATCAACAAATAAACATCATCAATTGGATTAATTGTTAAATGTTGGGGTTAGTGTCTTACTTATTGGTTCAAAAAATTAAGAGGTTAGTCCCATGCCCACCCACCAGAGGTGGGATTGTTCTGGACACGGGTGGGGATAAGGGGGTCTTGAGCGTCATTTTACACGGTCAATGATATCAGGCCTCATGTCCAGGTGCAAGGTCTCTTATGAATAGAACATTTCATTACTACTGTGTTCTCGTGGCCTTCAAACTATACTATCTTACAAGTTTAGGGAGTAGTCGGCAACTCCTGTGTCTTTGCAGGAAATACAGTCTTTGTCTACTATACTAATTGGGTTGAGAAGTTCAGTCACGTAAGGTAGTTTTAAAATGAACAAGTTAAGTCATGAGGACAAAATGGAGGATTGAAGAAGTCAGGTTAGGAGGACAAAATGGAGGATTGTCACAATATAAGGTTAAAATGGAGTTAGTACAATAATTCAATACAAGTACAATAAAGATTTTTAATAATCCCACATCAGTCCCCCCTATGAAATGTTAGATTCTAAGAGATAAAACTTTATTTGTTAGTATCAGAAGACGTGTTAACCCAAAGGCACAGAAACCCCGTGGCCGCTAGCTAGGTGTTAATGCAAAGTGCAAGTCTGTCCCTAGAGCTGACCCTAATAGGCTAACTCATCCGTCAGTATGGCTCTCGAACACTTCACACCCATGGGTGTCCCATGGCAGCTAACCCACCACTTCTCCACACGGGGCCTTTACCATTCACTGACAGATGCTGTCCCTAAGTTAGTCCCTTCCTAGAATTCCTGCACTTTATCAACAAAAGGGATAGTTTGCAGCGGCAGACAGGGTGAATTGATGTCTTGGAATTCTTGGTCATCAACTTCGAGATGGGTGAAAGTGGGTGCCGCTTGGTCAACAGTCTTCATGAGGGATTTTCTCAGACATGGGAGGATACAACAAAAGAGAAGAGCAAAGATAAAAAGGAAAATTAGTATAGCCATACCAATATGCATTAAAGCTTTTTGCCATCCTGTCATCCAACCAAACCATCTTTCCCAGGGATCTTTTATCCCAGAATTCCTTTTTAACTCTTCAGACAGGTCATTTAATTTCTCTATGGCTAATGTAACTTTACCATTAGGGCCTGTGTTTTCTGGGATATAGGTACAACATGTCATGGTGTCGGGCAAAATTTTACAAACCCCTCCTTTTTCGGCTAAGATCATATCTAGGGCCATTCTATTCTGGAAAGCCATTTGGGATGTGGCCTGCAGCTGTTCGGCCAACCCCTGGAGGGCGTCTCTGGTATAATTAACAAAACGTTGTTGATTATAATAAATGTAATTTATCCAATTTAAATTCTTGTTTGCGGTAACTATGGTAAAAATTGATTCAAATCCTGCAGCAACTTCATCCCTTGCTTTAAACTCATTGGGCACCCCCCTAGGCACTCCAATGGCATCAATATACACATGAGGATCAAAACTTCCTTTCACTGGGGCGTCACGCTTAACCTTAGTGTGTTTGGACCCATGGGTGACGAGGTGTGTGTCAGAGATGATATGTATAGGCATAATAGCTTTAGCCAGAGTACACTCCCCCCACCACTGCTTGTCCATTCTGGATCTTAGCTGTAAATCCCCACACAACCAGTAAATATCCCCTAATGACCTGGTGTGAAACTGCAACAAGTCCATAGAGACATTTCTGTAGGTAGCACAATACCCCTTAGAGAAGTTACCCAGGAATTTACCTATTCCATCGTAATTAGCATAACAAGTGTAATTACCTTTATACACGGTAATACCATCTGGGGGTTTGACATCCTGGGTTAGGAGAGGATACTCTTTTGTCCATGCAATACATATGGACCTGTTAAAATTATAGTGATAGGCAAAAAGGCTTAAAACACATTCTTCTATATCTACTGGCAGGATTAAAGGCACAGTACCCAGGTGAGGCCGGGCACCGCCACACACATAGCATGCAGTCCTATTATGCTTATTAGCATTATATTTCATCCATTCTAACCATAGATTTACATCATTAAAACCTGTTTCAGCGGCCATGGTATCTTCAAAGGTGGGGTTAGCAATGGCCATCATGTCTTGAAAGGTCTGGATATGAGGTTTTAATGGGTTAGGGACCATATGGGTGGCCCCTTGCCACTCAGAAGAGTTGCACATATCTTTGAGGTAGAAATGCCCTAATTTACGGTAGGAACCCTTTTTCCAATACATTCCCATCACATACTGGTCTGCATCTGTTGGGCTTGGATGCTCAATGTTAAGGATTAGTTTCATTGGTGTACTCCCCCCAGGCTTTCTCAAAGTCATTCTCTGGAGAAGGGATCTACCATGATCATCTACTTTAGATACGGCACTTTTTGGTTTGTAACCCCAGGCAGGCCCGGCATTCCATCCCGCCGCCCCCCAGTGGTCACAATTGTACCCCCATTGCTTGTCAACTACACAAACATATGGGTCTTTCGAATGAGGGATATCTCTATAGATGCTCTGGATTTGTGGTGTGGGAAATGGGCATTCTACAATATCACAGTAGTCAAAGGTATAAGTAGCCACCTGGGTGCACGATGAATTATACCAGAAGGTGTACCCACTAATATCTTTGGTAATGGCTACTTGCTGGGCCTTTATAAGGCTAATTAGGGAGAAGGTGTACCAGAGATACATGTTTGTGCGGTATTCGCTTCCTCTGGGGCAGGAGATTTCTTGCAGTGGGAAGCGTGGATCCAATTTGGCCTACCGGCCAGTTTGACGGAGGTTGCGGTAATCAGGAGAACTTGGAATGGACCGTCAAATCTTGGTTCCAGGGTATTTTTCCGCACAAACTTCTTGACCAGGACCCAATCTCCGGGAAGCAGGTTATGGGTACCTGTATCCAATTCGGGATCTGGAATTGAAGAGAAAACTTGGGCATGTATTTTGTTTAAAACACTTGCAAGTTCAGTTACATAGTCTATTAAAACATCTGATTGGAGCTGCAACTGCTGCGGATAATAACAACCTAGTCTGGGTGCTGTCCCAAATAGAACCTCATATGGGGACAGTGAATGCTTCCCTCTAGGTGTGTGCCTAACACTAAATAAAGCTATTGGCAGGCTTTCTGGCCAGGGCATCTTTGTTTCTTGTGACATTTTTAACATTCTGGTTTTTAGAGTGCCATTCATACGCTCCACTTTACCACTACTTTGTGGGTGGTAAGGGGTGTGGAAGGCTAGAGTCACCCCTAGAGCAGTTCAAATTTCTTTAGTCACTGTTGCTGTAAAGGCTGGGCCTTGATCACTCTCAATGACTTCTGGGAGTCCGAATCTACATACAATATCTGTAAGTAGGCGCTTTGCGGTTGTTTTTGCAGTGATATTGGCCACTGGGTAGGCTTCTGGCCAGCCTGAGAACATGTCCACTATGACTAGTGCATATTCATGGGGCCCACTCTTGGGCATTTGGATGTGGTCAATTTGAATTCGTTGGAAGGGGTACATGGGCTTTGCCAGGTGTTTTGCAGGCACCTTGATTGGTTTTCCTGGATTGCATTTTGCACAAATGACACAGGCCTTCCAGAAGCTATTGATCAATGTTGTGATTCCAGGTGCTTCATAATACTTCTGTATGAGGGCGGCCATCAATTCTTTTGACAGGTGTGCAGGCCCATGTGCCCATTGGACAACTGCTGGATATAATTTTCTGGGAAGACAAAATTTGAAGTTGTTGTAATATATTCCGTCCTTTTGGACAGCTCCTTTCTTTTTCCATTTCTGGATTTCTTCAGGAGTGACTGCAGCTTGCTGTTCTCGCAAAATTCGCAAATCAGTAGGAAGAGTTTGCAGAGCAAAAATAGGAACTTCTTCTTCTTTTTGTCCGGACACTTCTTCGTCCACTTCCTGCAGATCCCTGGCCGCTATCTTAGCAGCCTGATCAGCTAAGTGGTTGCCCTTTGCTTCATCTGTATCCAATTTCCCATGGGCCTTGACTTTCAAAACGGCCACTTCTTTGGGGAGTAGGAGGGCATCCATTAGCTCCTTGATTGCAGTGCTGTGTTTGACTGGTGTACCGGCGGTGGTAAGGAATCCTCTTGTCTTCCAAATTAGGCCGAAGTCATGTGCCACACCCAGAGCATATCTTGAATCTGTATAGATGTTGGCACGTTTTCCTTCGGAAATTTTGCATGCTGAAGTCAGAGCCTGTAATTCAGCTTCTTGCGCAGACATTGCTGGCGGTAAGGATGATGATTTGATGACTTCATCTGTTGTGATTACGGCATATCCTGTATGATATCTTCCTTCTTTATCAGCATATCTTGAACCGTCCACAAACAGGGTAAAATCCGGATCTGGTAATGGATTCTCATGCACAGTTGGTAAGTGCACTGTTTCCATTTTCATCTGTTCGAAACAGTCATGAGGTGTTTCTGGGTCATAGTCATTCTTTATGACCAGATCTTGAAATTCCTTTTCCAAGAAATGGCGTGGCCATGCTTCTAGAAGGTCAGTTGTTGGGTATTTGGCAATACCATTTTCCTGTAGCTGTTCTTCATTCATGGTGGCCCATAGTTTTGCCATGGGCCCAAGATCATTCCATGACCTTGTCTTCAATTTGGTAACAGGAATATGTGGGATAGCAGTATCCCAATGGCGGTAGAGGTAGTTAAGTTGTTGAGGTAGTTGGACCAAGACCATGCTATTGCCTTCAGAGTCACAATAGAAATCTTGTGCAGTGAGCTTTACATCGGTCCAGTGGTAAAGCTCATCTTCATAGCAAGGTTCAGGAGTAATGTTCGGCTTGTACCACATGGTACAGAAGGCGTAATCCGGGCCTTCACAAAGAGGTGTCTCATCTTCATAAAATGACAAATGTGGATGCATGACTTTCTTGATACATCCACAGAGCAGGTAAATGTAGGTTTCATCCGTGATAAATCCATAATAGATACCCCCCTCAGGGAGTGGAAGAAGAGTGGATGGATTAAGCACTTGACATCTCTGGATGGAAATGTTGTCAGGCAAAAGAAGATGACACTGCAGGCGTAGGTGTCTGGCTGGAGACACGTGCTTGAGTTGGACTTGGTTGATGATGGCAGAAATGTCATGAGGGGCCAAAACAACCAGAGGGTGGCCAAGGACCAGGTCTGAGGTTCTTTCTATGAGCTCTCTTGCAGCAAAAACAGCCCTGAGACAGGAAGGAGTCCCTCTGGCCACAATGTCCAGTTGACATGAGAAATATCCAATAGGCCTCTGGCGGCCTCTTAAGTCATTAGTTTGGGTGAGAACTCCTGTTGCATGGCCTTGTCTTTCAGAGACAAATAATTTGAAAGGTTTGGAGTAGTCAGGTAGGCCCAAGGCAGGAGCAGAAGCAATGGCACGTTTTAGAGCATTGAAATTGTCCAGAGCTTCATTGGTCAGACAGAATGGGTCAGACTTAAGAGCATCATAGAGAGGTTGCATAAGCAGAGAGGCTTCTGGGATCCATGCTCTGCAGTAGGAAATGAGGCCTAGGAAGGCATGACGAGACTTTGAAGTCCTTGGAGGTGGAATGTCCAGTACAGCTCTTACCCGGTCCCGAGTAAGGTGTCTGGTGCCTTGGGATAGGCAATGTCCAAGGAAAATCACTGAAGATTGGCAGAATTGCAGCTTGATAAGTGAAGCTTTGCATCCTTGTTCTGCCAAATAGGAAAGAAGACTAATTGAACACCTTTCAGTAGTGGGTATATCATCTCCACAGAGCAGTAGATCATCCACATACTGAAGCAAGACAACTTCTGGGTGCTCAGCTTGCCATGGGTCAAGGATGGTACCCATGGCCTTTGCAAATTGACTTGGAGAATTTTGTGCCCCCTGGGGCATGACAGTCCAGGTATACTGTTGCATCTCATGAGTGAAAGCAAACAGGTATTGACAGGATGGGTCCAGTGGGACACTGAAAAAGGCATTGGCCAGGTCAATGACTGTGAAGAATTTTGCAGATGGTGGGACTCCAGAGAGCAGAGTATGGGGGTTTGGTACAAGAGGGGTGTCCAGGACGGTAGCTTCATTAACAGCATGGAGATCCTGGACCATCCTGTACTTCTCTGGCTCACCTTTTGGAGTTTTCTTTTTCACAGGAAATAATGGGGTGTTGCATTCAGATTTACATTTTACCAGGGCACCCTTCTCTAAGAGTGCCTTGATGTGGATAGAAATGGCAGCAGACTGTGCTGGTTTTAATGGATATTGTGGCTTTCTTGGTAACTTAGCTCCTGGAATAAGCTTTACCACCACAGGGGGAACATTAAGGTGACCTATGTCCTCTGGGCCTGAGGACCATAACTTGGCAGGCACCTGTGTTTTTAATTCCTCTGGGAAATTGGACCTTAATTCTGCTGCTTCCTCACGGGGCTTTTCTAAATGCAGCATCAGAGGCAAGGAGCACAGGGCTGAGGTGTCTGATACAGATAGAGGTGTAAACATTTCTACCTGCCCATCCGGGGTGAAGGTGATGGATGCTTGCAGGCGTGAGAGAACATCAGCACCTAACAGGTTAATTGGGCATGTGGAGGATACTACAAAGCGAGCAAGCAGGCTAGAACCAACTCGTAGTGGAGTTGTTAGAGGGCTATGTCTCGGCTGGCCATCCACTCCATCACAAGAGACATCAATATTTGACAGAAAAGATGGGTCTGGCAGGTCTTGTTCTCGCAGAACACTACGGGCTGCACCTGTGTCAACAAGAAATGTGGTAGGGTGGCCTTCAATGGGCAAAGTCACTGTGGCAAGTGGCCCCCCTTTATCCCCTGTAGACACTGCCATGACAGGGGTCACAGACACAGGCTTGCCAATTTCCTATTCATCGGGTTCCTCAACTATTGGAACCCCTTTTTCGGCCTTAGTGGCCGGGGCAGGCCTGGATGGCTTTCTTGGCTCTCTTTTGGGTTCCGGGCAATCACTTTTAAAATGACCTTTAGCCTTGCAATTAAAGCAGAAACCATCCTCTGGTCTGGTGCCCCTGGGAACAGGGATACTGCGTGATACCATAAGAGGAGCAGAGCTTGGCCTTCTGGGGGTCTGGGCAGATTCTAGGCCCCTAGCAACTAAAAGCAGAGTATCCAGGGGAACAACCTTATATTCAGGGCGTGCAGCAATAATTCCCTTGCGTATAGAGTCTTTAACACCTTGGACAAACGCACCGGACAGCATTTGTGAATGAATCTTGTCAGTAAGATCAAACCCCAAATCTGTAAACATTTGATACAGTCTTGCATGAAACCTTTCCACTGATTCTCCTTTATCTTGTATAACATCAGTAAGGCCAGCAGCCTGATCTGCAAGTTTGTCCTTAGCCCATTCTCTTAATTGGGTGCAAAAGGTTACCCCGGAGGGATAATCAACATCACTGGAAAGCAGATCTGTACTGAGGTGACGGGCCATGCTTGGCCAATATGCATCCCCTGCTTTAATAGCACAAATGCTGAGTAGATCACGCCATGCGGCGGAATAAGTCTTTTGAATTTGAACTATCCCTCGGTAAAAAGGCATAGGCTGTTTTTCTGGGTCAGGGAGCGATTTCATTAATGCACTAGCTTGAGTGGGGTTAAAAGCAACATATTTAGGAGGGGTCCGTTCTCCCCGACCCTTGTGTCCAAAGGGATCATCGATGGAACGATGAGTTGAGGCTCCTGCAGCGGCTCCTGCAGCCTCCAATGAGTCCTGGGATAACCTATCCTCCTCTCCCTCATCTAATTCTATGATCTGAGCTCTCTTACGTGCAGGGCCCGAGTAAGGTGACAGGACCGGGGGATGAGAGGGGGTCCCAGATGCAGGGGTGGCTAGCGGATCATAACCAGATAGGTAGTCACCAGGAATTACCGGCATCAGGGCTGTACTGGGGGCCGCCATATTGGTGGCCGGAAAAGGTACTGCATTAGGATTAAGGGAAGAAGTGGCGGCCATGTTGGATGTGGGCACATCCGGGGCAGACTGTGCCGGACTGGGCATGACCGGAACCTGGGGGGTGGCTTGGGGAAGGGGTAGTGGATACCCGGGATAGGGCAGGGCCATGGGATATGGGAAGGGGTAGGGCCAGGCTGGGGAGGGGAAGGAGGTGGGGTATTGGACTGGGGTGGAGATGGGAGGGGACGGAGAGGGATTGGTAGAGGTGGGTGTAGAGGGAGGAGCCGGAGCAAGGGTGGAGAAGGTGGTTAGCTGGGCGGATGAAGAGGGGAGGGGATCAGTAACGGAGAGGGAATGTAGGGAAGGAATGGCAGATGAGATGTTAGGAGGAGGTACAGCAGGTAGCGTAGGGATGGATGAGGATGATGGGAATGTTAGAGACGGGGAAGGGGAAAAGAAAGATCCATCAGAATTCAGGACCGGGCAGACAGGGGAGGTGATGGGATGGGCGTTAGGAGGATTGGGAGTGGGGAACATAGTCAGCTGGCTATCACCTATTGCTGACTGAACCTTGGGGATAGACATCCCCTGGGCGCCATTTTGGGGCGCTGGCTGAGGGTAAACCCCAGCAACACAATTCTTATGATACACAAACAGTTTCACACCTTTGTGATTTATCTCTTCCTCAACCCAACCTTCTAACTGAATAGCCTTCGCTACTCTATACCATGCTTCAGCAGTCTTTAATAAACCATTATCTGTAAGCTTGCCTTTCATTTCTGCCAGTAACTTGCGCCAACTTTCCGGTTGCAATCTTCCACATGTCGGTACAGCAATTTTACATACTTTTGCAATCTTTTCAACACCTTTAACCATCTCCTCACCCTCTCTGTTTTCTACCAAATCACATGCTAACCAGCCCTTACTGGGCTTACCTAAATCCTGTCCCATAGTCCCTTTACCCCTATACCAGCGTCCTAGATATAGAGAGAGAGAGGGAAAATTGAACAAGAACGTCTACAATGCTCGACTGCCACCCGAGAACCGTGGGACTTTCTCAGGTGCGTCTTCCCAAAACGTAGACTAGTCACTGAATCCGCCTACCCGGGGTGGTAGACACGGATTGGAGCGAGGTGAGAAGTGTGTGACCAATCACTTCTCTTTTAAGAGGAATGGGAGTGGATAGTATAATAATATAGGAAGTACAGAAAAGATGAAAGGCAAGGAAAATCCTTAGAGACAGACACAGGAGTTCATGAGACTCCTATTAAACAAACAAGACAACAATACAGTTGAAATACAGTGCATGCATCACAGTTCAAATGAAATCAACAGTAATTCCTTTCCTTTACTCGTGTGCTTACTCCAAAGTCACCTCCCTCAATCCCGTAGTATCTTACTACCAACGGCCAAGGATAACAGCTAACACCGGTCCGAAATCCATATGCCTCCCTCGTCACAGCAGCCCACTAATAGTGTCTGCGCTACCCTCACCCTTGTAGTGCCCCTATAAAAACCCACTTTATAAGTCTCACTACTCCGTGGTGATGAAGACAGCAATGCCTGCCCGAATTCACACACCACAAAATAAAAATTGGAATGGCTCCAGCTCAGCGCTCAAAGCTGGAGGGTACCACCACTCTGCAAGCAGAGTAACGTGCACAGAGAAGCTAGCTAGGCTATCAAAGTGACACAAGAAGGATCCCCAGGAAACTATGAGTCTACACAATCTCCACAGATCCAACACTCCTCTTTTTCCCTACAGCCCCAGCCACGAGGCTCCTAAAAGAGTTAAACAGGAAAAGATGACCCCCAGGAACACATCCACAGGTCAACCCCCCTTTTTCCCTACAACCACAGCACCGTGGTTCCTAAAAGGGGTAAAACAGGCAACAGAAGACCCAGGCAAATCCCCTCAGGTCCACCCCCCTTTATCCCAAAAGGGGTAAAATACAAACAGACAGATATACTGAAGACCCAGGCAAGTCCCCTCAGGTCCACCCCCCTTTATCCCAAAAAGGGGAAAACAAGCAAACAGACACTCAGCCCGGGCACCTAAGCTAAAATAGGCCAATACAAATACACCCAGGCAACAGATAGACTAAAATGCAGGTAAACAAGTGAGTAACGAGACACCGGGCAAGATATTACCTGTCTTTGATGTCCTCCCGGGAAGCAGTCACAGACACGTGGACGCGTCAATCAAAGGGGCCGGAACATACCGGTGGCTCTGCAGAAGTCTCTACCGTGTACCTGGAGGTGATCAATCTCCTTTCCTTCCCCCTGGATTCCTCCGTCCACCCTTGTCTTCCTTAGGACGGCTCACCGGCCGGACATAGCCCGGTGCCCCACGTTGGGCGCCAAGTTGTTATGGTACTTTTTAAAGGTAAACCAAAATGTTTAAATGTCTATCTGTTCCTGTCCAAATTAATAAAATTGAATTGCGTATATACGCTGAAGTAATTAAGTCTGACACACAAGGTTCAGGTTAAAATAACTTCGAGAAAGTTTATTGGCAAGTGAAGAAAAAGCGGGCGCGCAGGCCCTTTTAAGAGGCATTTTGCGTCATCATTGATTATTAGAATATCAACAAATAAACATCATCAATTGGATTAATTGTTAAATGTTGGGGTTAGTGTCTTACTTATTGGTTCAAAAAATTAAGAGGTTAGTCCCATGCCCACCCACCAGAGGTGGGATTGTTCTGGACACGGGTGGGGATAAGGGGGTCTTGAGCGTCATTTTACACGGTCAATGATATCAGGCCTCATGTCCAGGTGCAAGGTCTCTTATGAATAGAACATTTCATTACTACTGTGTTCTCGTGGCCTTCAAACTATACTATCTTACAAGTTTAGGGAGTAGTCGGCAACTCCTGTGTCTTTGCAGGAAATACAGTCTTTGTCTACTATACTAATTGGGTTGAGAAGTTCAGTCACGTAAGGTAGTTTTAAAATGAACAAGTTAAGTCATGAGGACAAAATGGAGGATTGAAGAAGTCAGGTTAGGAGGACAAAATGGAGGATTGTCACAATATAAGGTTAAAATGGAGTTAGTACAATAATTCAATACAAGTACAATAAAGATTTTTAATAATCCCACATCAACTCCATACACTTGACTGCCAAATTCCTCCTTACAGTGCAGCGGCACATGGAATGCATAGAGAAGCTGTAAAAGCTGCATTTAAAGTCTTATCAAATGCCAGCTCGATAAACTTTTGACTTCCCCCAATTAACTTCTCTTCACCCATGTTAGAGGGCTTTGGGCATGTGTTACTAGAAGTCTGCAAGATTATCAACTGCTAAGATAACCCTACCAGCACAAAATAACCAGTAGGGGCAATTTAATATTTTCGTTAATGGGAGACATGAGCCTCAGTAGTAGTTGCCTCCAGAATCAGCCAATATGCTGAATATTGGGCTCATTTGTCCTTTGAAGTGTCCCACAGTTAGAATTATTTCCACACACCAATTATTTTTTTTTTTGAGCACAATACATTATCATAATCACAGCCTTTAAACATTTCAAGACCATATGGGCATCAGAAATGTTCCATTATCCATATGATATGACAATATTTTTGCTTACATTACATACCCGATTTGGTATGTTTAGTAGGGTGACTGTGTGGGATCTTAAGATTTATAATGGTCTTGCATCATCCATTACTAACATCTTTTTTTCAACAAAGTCAAAAGTAAGAAATTAATGAGGAATAAAAGGATAGGTATGGGGGGTTACCCCCTGAGATAATGGCCTGATAATAAAGGGTGTGCTCTACCCAGAGGATAGAAGGGCCAGTGTTCTACAACAAAGCTGCCAAGTGGTTTCCTGGGTTCTCCTGACAACTAATGTAATCTTATTGAAGAGCTTCTGGACTCTTTTCAGGAAGGCCTCTATACGTCTAAGAATAACTAGGCATCCAGTGTAAAGAGTCTCTGAAATACCTCTGACAGGCAGTCTCTCACCTCACATGTGGAGGTACACAATCTCAATGGCCACACAATCTCCAGCAAGTGTCGAAATATAATCTGCCCATATGGTGAAGATGGTCTGCAGTAGTATGATATTGAAATAGAAGCTTGTACATCTCACCTTGGGAATGATGCCTAGGAGTCTCCCTCTAACAACTCCTCCGAGGTCCCCACTTGCCTACATATTCTAATTGGCCCCCGGTTAAGGAGCTTGAGTAGATAGCACTGTATATTATAGAGATGAGACTCTTTTGGAAGTCCCCTGCATAACCTACTTTCTATTTTTATTTAAATATATTTGAAATGGTCTTAACCTTCCAGAGCATAAGCCCTTTGTAATTCCTGATATGAAATCACGTTCAAGTCTTTCCATAGGTGCACATACCTTTGATTACGTTCTTTAAATCTCTTGGGCTTCTCTGGGGGGAAATCTCTATTTCCTAGGACTGGGGGTCAAAAGTGAGGGGCTTGGGGTTACATTAAAACTTTGTCCAATTCTATCCAAGATAGTAAGGGCAATAAGGACATTCTTTTGAAAGCAGGGCTATATGGGGTTTCTCTAACCACATTTAAAACTTGGGCAGACACCATTAAATTATATTCCAGATCCACTCACCATCTATCATCTGGTTTGACATTCCACAGCACTATCTGTGCTAATTGCGCAGCATAAGAGTACATAAAGAAGTGAGGTAATCCTTGCAATTACCACGTTTTGTGTTTGTAAAGTAAGTTTCTTGCAATTGTGTGTTTGTTCCCCCATATGAAGGAATCTATAGCCCTCTGGGTTCCCCCCATGTCCTGTTTGGTAAGATATATTTATGTAGCCTGGCATAAGAATAGCAAGCTCTGTAGAATTATTTGTAACGCCGTTAACACCCCAATTTTCTACGTCTTTTCTAATTGCTCTATAGTGGACTATACATGATCTCGAGAAGGGTTTTAAAGTTGTCTGTAATTTATAGCCATAGATCCTGAATCAAGTGTTTAGTCTGTATCTTACAACTAGTTTCTAGCCTTCCCGGGTCTTTGGCTAATAGACTGGATAGATATTGCACTGGTTTTCTCAAATTTGTAGGCCAACACTTTTAAGATCTCTGTGCAGCAAAATACCTATTGGTTGATACTTTCTATTTGATGGCATATGTATTCCTTGTAAGACCACTAAATCATCCCTCTGATGCTGTAAGCCAGTGAGAAGAAAAGGCAATATGTGTGACTCTCTTCTAGAGTGCCAGACTCAAGCATCCTAATACAAACTTTGAGGGCGACAGCACACATCCTTTTCTTGAAGCAGATCGAGCCTGTCTGAGGTCTGTGTTAAACTAGGCAGTGACTTAGAAACGACTGCAATTTCAGCCAAAATGTTGTCATGCTGTGCTTATTCCAATAAGAAATTCTGCGGTATTAAAGGGAATCAACACAGTAAAGGATGAGACTATATTTAAAAGAAGAACAACTACCCCAACAAGAGGACATAGTCTTAAATTAGAGGTTTAAAAATAATATCAGGAAGTATTACTTTACTGAGAGGGTAGTGGATGCATGCAATAGCCTTCCAGCTGAAGTGATAGAGGTCAACACAGTGAAGGAGTTTAAAGGGACACTCCAGGCACCCAGACCACTTCTGCCCATTGGAGTGGTCTGGGTGCCAACTCCCACTACCCTTAACCCTGCAAGTGTAATTATTGCAGTTTTTATAAACTGCAATAATTACCTTGCAGGGTTAACTCCACCTCTAGTGGCTGTCTACTAGACAGCCACTAGAGGGAACTTCCTGACTCATAGCACAGGTTTTCTGTGCTAGAGCGTCGCTGGACGTCCTCATGCTGTGTGAGGACCTCCAGCGTCGCTCATTTCCCCATAGGGAAGCATTGAAATTCGTTTTCAATGCTTTCCTATGGGGAGCGCTAATGCACATGCGCGGCATTGCCACGCATGCGCATTAGGTCTCCTCGGCCGGTGGGAGGAGCGGCAGGGGAGGAGGTGGCAGCGAAGTGGGACATGTTGCTGCTTCAGGTAAGTCACTGAAGGGGTTTTCACCCCTTCAGCAACTGGGGATTGGGGGGTGGGAGGGAGAGGGATCCTGCAGTGCCAGGAAAACGGATTGTTTTCCTGGCACTGGAGTTTCCCTTTAAGCATGCGTGGGATAGGCATAAGGCTATCCTAACTATAAGATAAGGCCAGGGACTAATGAAAGTATTTAGAAAATTGGGCAGACTAGATGGGCCGAATGGTTCTTATCTGCCGTCACATTCTATGTTTCTATGATGGGATCAGTATGCCTGCGTATATACTCACTCTGCGTTGCGTATAAAAGTCAAAATGGGAATAACATTGGACCAGTCAAAATAAGAGAAGTGCAGAAGTTTTGTAAGTAAACTATGCTTCTAGTTTTACTAATATGGTCTTAAATTTGAAATTCATGTTAATTTCTCACTTTAGTAAATAACCCAGGGGTAGGCAACCTTTGGCACTTCAGATGTTATTAATGCTCTTACAGCCATACTGCTGAAGGTTGCCTACCCCTGCCATAGGGTATGGATAATATGTTGACCCCAAGTGGGGCAGGCATTCCTGTGTAAATAACACCACTATGATATAATAAGGCAGGTAGTGGGTGGCATACTTACATAAGCTGAAAAAGACTTGAGTTAATCAGCGTTTTTCTGCTGATCCCTTGTGGCTTCATTAACCCCCTGGTTTTTGGACCGGTGGGGGATATCCCGATCGACACTCGCATTTCTGCAATCTTGATCTGCAACCACGCTGATCTATTAACTGCATGGTACATCTAAGGTGGCTGCCGAGCAATTGCCTCATCACAGCTACACATGCCAGACGAGCCAGTCATAGGAGGAGAACTTTGCAGCCAAGTTTGATGCGGTCTTCCAAGCGTTTTGACTCCGCATAAGCAGCCGTCCTCTTAATACAACGACCCCTACCAATATGACGCAGGGGTTTTCCACTACTCCATGTGCTTCCTCCAGGCCGAGTGACCACAGTGTGTCGTACCTGGCCCACCGTCCATGCACCAGACATGGCTTCTGAATTTCGGAGCACCCAGGGACCCAAGATCCTGCCACACAGAGTGGGGGGATCCGTGGACTTGGGGCTCTGGCACTCAAAAAGGCCTGGGCTCGAAGCCATGGGGAGGTCAGCCGCTATGGAACACACTAGATGGCAGGGAGCCCAGCAATATGCCACTCGACGGCGCGTGCAGCGGACATTGTGGCGGTCTGTGAACCTGGTATTGAGGTTGGGCTCTGACAGGATCCCAAGAGGAGCAGTGCTGAATCGGATCTGTTACTGGGGGCCTGTTTGATGCCCCTCCAAGGTTTGATGGACTGATCTACCTGTGTATGGGCTGCCATCCATCTACAGGCATCTGTTGATTGATCCTGTGGACAGACTGCAGAGTCTATGCTACTGAGGCCTCTCTGGTTGTCTATTAAATATTATTATGCAGCAATAAATATATATAGATCTGAAGCTATCTTACGTCTTACCACCCTGCCATAATCGTCACCCAGTGGCACCATTCATGCTATATCATCCACAAGCTTTGTTTTTCAATTTTTTCTTTTTTTTTTTGCCAAGCATTTGTACTCATACCACTTATGCACTGCACTTGTCTGAAGTCTCTTACCAACCGTGAACTACATGTCTCTTTCACTTTTTCTCACTTCTACCAAGTCAGGTGTGCCTACCATGGTAACTATATTACCCAAAAAAGGGTAAAAAATAAAAAGTGAAGCTTCAATTTTTCCAGTCCAGGCATGGCTGCAGACTGTACTGCATAGCCTACATGTGGCATAAGATAGACCTGTGATATAGCTCCCCTGTTTACAATTTGCTGCCCCTGTTCTAGCAGGGAACCTTTTTCTTTATGCCTTTTGCATTTTGTTTTATGCCTTCTCCTTTTAGTTTAACTTCTTTCTGGTGAAACTTAAAGCTACAAAATAACATGTTTCTTATTAGTTGCATAGGTTTATGAAGCCTCTCGTGCCTTAAACACAATATCTGCACATAAGCTGTTATGTTATATCGTGTTTAACCATGAGTACCCGACCTTACCATGAAGCCTGTATTTAGTACTCTTGTTTACTATAATTAGAAAATTGTGCAATTGTTCTCCATATGCTATGACCATGTATGTTTCTGAAGTGCTTTCTACTTCTATTGTGGCATTGCAAGCATAACTGTCATTTATTGCACAACAAAAATAAAGAATTAAGTTTCAGTACGATAAGTTGTTCAGTGTAGAATGATTTGGTAAAATCCGTTATAATAAGTATATATTTTTTTCTTTCTAATGTGTTTTTGGGTGGGTTGTTTTCGTGTTTTTGTCAGTGGCATCTGTTACTTTTTTTTTGTTTTTCTTGTAGAAAACTCTATTGGACAGATGGAGACAATATCAGCATTGCAAATATGGATGGCACAGAACGGAAGGTCCTCTTTAGCAATCAGAAAGGACCGGTTGGTAAGAGTTTTAAACACATCTTCTCCACCTAAATCACATTTTTCTAGTTTCTTTTCAAATTCTCCCATTTGAGCAAATTTAATAGTAGCGGCAAAAAACAATTTTCTTTTCTAGCCATTGTATGCTATGTGTGTTACAGGATTTTTTTATACTTCTATTTTTAGAAATGTAATTGAGTTCTGCTAAAAAACAAACAAAAAAAAACCTTTAAATATTGATAGCAATCTAACCAAAGACTTCCAAAGAAATATGTTAAGGCAGATGCAGACCTTACACTACAGTGCACCGCACAGTTCGTTTAACATCCATGAAGCATTCTGCATGAATACTAACTGGAATATTCAGTTTGTTTTCTTAATCAGTCCTCTTTCTTGTTCTGCAGGATTATCCATTGATTTCATTGACCACAAGCTGTACTGGATTAGCTCTGGAGTTGGTACCATTAATCGGTGCAATCTCAATGGGACTATTCTGGAGATCCTCGGTACCATGAAGACATATCTCACAAAAGCAACTGCATTAGCCATTATGGGTAAAAACTTATTGTCATATAACAATATCACATAATGATGAATTATTTTGCATACTGCTGGGTTAATTTTAATTCCACTATGGTCATGCTGTTTTCTTTTCTAAGCAAAATCCGAAATATAATAATGTGCATAACCCATTGGATGTGCGGAAAACATTTGTGGCTTAATAACCTACAAAGAAAATTCGAAGCACTTGTCGAAAGTTAATGCACAATACTCCCATTCTGTTTATTAACATACAATTGTATTGTGTATTAAATTCACAACAGGATTCCCTAATACTTTGCAGCAAATCACCACTTTTTTTCTTTTTTTTCTTTTTTTTCTTTTTAATCTGTCTAAACTTATCTGTAGATCCTTCGCTGTGAAAAAAAGACCGTTGTGAAACTGTTATTTGAATGTTCTGTTTTACAGATGACAAGTTATGGTGGGCAGACCATGCCTCTGATAAGATGGGGACTTGCAACAAGAAAGATGGGTCTGACCCCCGAGTCCTGCGTCAGAACACTAATCAGGTGATGCACATGAAGGTTTATAATGAAGATATCCAAAAGGGTGAGTTTTAGTTATATTTCTGGATAACTCTTTTTTGTCTGCTAGCACATTCTCCACGGAGATGTTCCAACTGTTTTTATTTACATGCAGTTCATAACATCCTATGCAATGAATGGTCTCCGCAACTATCATTAAAACCAAGCCCCCTCTCTCCCCTTATAGATGTATATCCAATACATTTTAGGGAACGAGCATTTCTCAGGATTTTTTATATTCTGTTTACTTATCGCTATATTTAATAAATATGTATTTGTGAGGTTTGAAAATGAAGACTAAATGTAGAAATGCACACATCTTTATCCTGCAAATGGGTGCCTCCATCTTGGTCTCCTGCCAATTATTACAAGCTCTATTCTTTGCACCTGGCGGCAGCATATAGCAAGCGTACCGTGAAGACGAGAAATTGAACCATGTTTCTATATCTTCTCCTTGCTTACTATGGTCGTCCTGTATTTGCATTGCCTAAACGGAATTATGGTGTCATCTGCTAAATCTGTAATATACCTTTAAGAAAACAGAACATAACACTGAAAAAAAGGTTAAACGCATTTTCAATGGTGTCAATTATAAAGAAGTAAAAATTGCTACTTTATTTTGTTATAATACTTCCGTGTGATTTATGAAGTTAATTTCCATTTGGCAAGATATAGTAACTCTTGCTGCAAGAGGTGTGATTTGATGTCCCTCTCCCTCCCATCCCACCCCCCCATCCCCCAGTCAGGGTTTAGCAGTACCGCTATTTCATAGATTTAGAACTGTATTACGATGGAGGGAATGATGTTCATTTTTATTTGGGTTGCCTGCTCGGTGCTGACTTTTGTATCACTCTTCATTACTTCTCTCTCCTGTTCCAAAATCTGATAGTCATTATAACTGGTACCCTTGGTTTAATAGATGTATACCCAGCATAATTACCTTCCCTTATGTTATTGTATACTTTAGGAACCAACAACTGTTCAGTAAACAATGGAGACTGTTCTCAGCTATGTCTTCCAACATCTGCGACTACCCGGACCTGTATGTGCACTGCTGGGTACAGTCTGAGGAGTGGACAACAAACCTGTGAAGGTGAGTGAGTGACCTTAGACCTTTGGCCATTGAGACAAGACTGGACCTGGAACCAACCATGAAATATAGAATGTATACTGTATATGTTTTTACTCCAGGTTGCTTAGGATGGTAATGTGGATCTCTGGCTAATGTTATATTGCTTTGTCCTTGCAGGTGTTGGTTCCTTCTTGCTTTATTCTGTCCACGAAGGAATACGTGGAATTCCTTTGGATCCAATGGATAAATCCGATGCTTTGGTTCCAGTATCTGGCACTTCTCTGGCTGTTGGCATGGATTTCCATGCAGGTAATGCTTCCTTAAATCTATATCATATTTTCCAAAATGCCCCTGCTTACAGACCGGCTAAAAAAAAAACCATTAGTTGACTTGCACATTGTATTTATTAAGCGAAGAAGATTAATTTAAAGTCCTCATTCTTCTATTTTTATCAGCGCTGGTATATCCCACAAACAATTCTATCCACAACAGTGGTTTATAGAATATGCAGTTCAGCAGTTATACATAATTCATTTAAACATGATCAATATTCCTCACATAAGTTAATGGAAGCTATCTGACAACTTAATTAACATGTATGTAGTCTTTTTTTAAAGAACCCTGTGCCCATGAAACATATGCAGCTACACTCACAAAATTAACCAATAATGCTTTCTTGTTCTAGCTATGTTAGGGATGTCTGTGACATAACTCAAGTATTATAAAAAATAACAAATTAAATGATTGTGGTACTTGTTTTGTCGCCATCTTCTTTTTTTAATATATATAGAGAATGATACCATCTACTGGGTTGACATGGGGCTCAGTACCATCAGTCGAGCAAAACGAGATCAGACTTGGCGTGAGGATGTCATTACAAATGGCATTGGCAGAGTGGAGGGCATTGCTGTTGATTGGATTGCAGGTAAGTCATAAAGCTGCTTAATAACATCAATGGTTGCAAGGGCTTTTCATTTTGAGAATGTATTGCTTTCTAATTGCGGAAGAGTGACATTTCCAGTAGCTATGGGGTACTGTAGAAGGTTTACTTATCTGAAGCTATACCTCCCTGCCACTGCCATCTTACTTGAGGTCTACATCTGCTCCTGGCGCTTCATTTACCATGGGCCATGTCTCTCTGTACTTTCAATTTATTGTCAATGAGATAAACCATTTCTGAACCCACAGCTAGCACTTTTTACAGCTGCTGGAGTTCGACAAAAGTTCTGCCTTTGGTCAACCTCAGGCTTTACCTTAAGACAAAGTAGAAAAAAAACCTTAAGAAAAAATATTTTCATCGTGTTTGAATTTCAGTGAGATTCCAATGCAGTCAGTATCGGTAATTCATAAAGATTATAACTTTATGAAATACTGAAGTGACAATACCGAACTAACATGGTGAATAAACAATGATTCTAGTGTAAACACAATTTTATTTTTTAACATTTTTTTCCACAATCTATCTTGTGAATAATAGATGACTTGTAACTTTCCCACTAAAATATTAAATATATTATTTACGTGTAACATACAGCACTCACCAACAAAGTTACAAGTTCATTTTCAATACATTAACCTCCACAGGCAACATCTATTGGACAGACCAGGGCTTTGATGTCATTGAGGTAGCTCGTTTGAATGGCTCCTTCAGATATGTGGTCATCTCACATGGGCTGGATAAACCTCGGGCAATTACTGTTCATCCAGAGAAAGGGTAAGGAGTTATTAAGGCTGGCATTACACTAAGCAATTATTAATTATGCCTCTGTGGTTACTTGCACCTTGGTTGATTAAGCATTCTTTAGCACCCTTAACATTCTGTCTTTATCTGTATCGTGTCTACTTGTAGGTATTTGTTTTGGACAGAGTGGGGTCAGCACCCTCGCATTGAGAGATCACGTCTTGATGGCAGCGAGAGAGCGATCTTAGTAGAGAGCAGTATCAGTTGGCCCAATGGAGTATCGATCGATTATGAGGTAAGATATCTGACAAGCCCCATTTAGGTGTGTTTAGTAAAAAGTGTGATTATAGTAACTGCATTTCTACTTGGTTAAAAAATCTATCCAAAAATATTAAATAATTTAAAAAGCGTAAAATAATTAGAGGCCTAAGTCAGTAACACCAGTGCTCATCCTAAACTAGCTTAATTGATTATTTTTTTTTTATTTTTTTTTGTTACATTGTGTCACACAAGGGATGATTTATTTTCCTTGTTTGCAATACAATTTATAGTTCTCTTTGTTCACTATCTCAATGGAATTTTCGTATTATCATATATAACGAAGTTCTCCTTTTCCATAAGTAATTGGTTTTATGAAACTTTTAATAACCTAGAACTTAAGTGTATCTCCCAACATTTCAAATGGACCCTAAATTTAGGGGTGAGAGTATAGCCAGGAGAAGGGCTTTTCAGAGAAATTTCAAGTGACGAATAACAATTCATGCAATTAAAATATAATGTAGAACAATAACAATGTATGTCTCTCTCTCTCTCTCTCTCTCTCTCTCTCAATTCAAACGTTTATACAACCATTTATTGCTTGCAATGTAAAAAGACCTAGAAGAGAAGAGTTTTTTTTTTTTTCTTTTAGGCGTAGAGAAGTACACGATTTCCTTTTTTTCCATATGAAAATCTCAGTATGCCATGTATTATTTTCCCACCGTCAGCCTCACATTGTTTTCTCTAGTATGTCATGATAAAATGATGCTACAAGCTGTGTACGTAATGCTGTGCTGCTCTTTTTTTGTTATAGGAAGGCAAATTGTACTGGTGTGATGCTCGCACAGATAAAATAGAGCGGATTGACCTGGAGACGGGGAATAACAGGGAAATGGTATTGTCCAGCAATAACATGGATATGTTCTCAGTTTCGGTCTTTGAAGATTACATTTACTGGAGTGACAGGTGAGGAGGATTCACACGTCCATCATGATTATTTGACTCAATTTTGAATTCATGTCACTTTAATATTGTTCACTTAGCCATTGACCTGCCATTATTGGTAAAAACCTAGCCTACTGAGAGTTAGGGACACAACAAGCCAGCCTGAATTCTCATACACTCTACACTCGTGGAATACCGTATATACTCGAGTATAAGCCGACCCGAATATAAGCCGAGGCCCCTAATTTTACCCCAAAAAAACTGGGAAAACTTATTGACTCGAGTATAAGACTAGGGTGGGAAATGCAGCAGCTACTGGTAAATTTCTAAATAAAATTAGATCCTAAAAAAATTATATTAATTGAATATTTATTTACACTGTGTGTATATAATGAATGCAGTGTGCGTATGAGTGCAGTGTGTGTGTGTATGAGTGCAGTGTGAGTGCAGTGTGTGTATGAGTGCATTGTGTGTGTGTATATATTAATTGAATATTTATTTACAGTGTGTGTATATAATGAATGCAGTGCATGTATGTAAGATTGCAGTGTGTATGTATGTATGTATGAGTGCAGTGTGAGTGCAGTGTGTATCTGTGTGTGTGTATCTGTGTGTGTGTATCTGTGTGTGTGTATCTGTGTGTGTGTGAGTGCAGTGTGAGTGCAGTGTGTGTGAGTGCAGTGTGTGTGAGTGCAGTGTGTGTATATGAATGAAGGGTGAGTGTGTGTGATGCAGTGTGTGTTTGTGTATGTGTTGGTGGGGGTGGGCATTTTGATTGTTATAATATTCATTATTTTATTAATTATTATTTTATTTTTTAATATTATTTTATTTTTTTTATAATTTTTTTTTTCGTCCCCCCTCCTTGCTTGCTAGCTGGCCAGGGAGGGGGGCTCTTACTCCCTGGTGGTCCAGTGGCATTGGCAGTTCAATGGGGGGGCTTTGGGGGCTGGCAGAGCTGTAACTTACCTGTCCTGCAGCTCCTGTCAGCTCTCTCCTCCTCCGCGCCGTCCGTTCAGCTCTTCTGTCAGCTCACACTGTAAGTCTCGCGAGAGCCGCGGTTCTCGCGAGACTTACAGTGGGAACTGACCAAGGTGCTGAACGGACGGCGCGGAGGAGGAGGGAGCTGACAGGAGCTGCAGGACAGGTAAGTAAACTCTCTGCAGCCCCCAGTCTGTATTATGGCAATGCAAATTGCCATAATACAGACTATTGACTCGAGTATAAGCCGAGTTGGGGTTTTTCAGCACAAAAAATGTGCTGAAAAACTCGGCTTATACTCGAGTATATACGGTACTCTCCTCAAAATAAGGAAATCTCTTTCCTCTATCAAAAGGATGAAAATAACAGAAAATAAAAATAGAATCACTACTTTAAGATTGAAATCAGGAGGCAGGACTGGCCTGTTTCATACGCTTGTAGCATCTTAAATTAAATGTATTGTAAACATCTAGCTGACTGGAAAATTGAGATTCATAACTTGTATCTGCTTTCTGACTTGCAGAACTCATGCAAATGGATCCATCAAAAGGGGGAATAAAGACAATGCAACAGAATCTGTGTCATTGAGAACGGGGATTGGTGTACAGCTCAAAGATATCAAAGTGTTCAATAAAGACAGACAGAAGGGTATGTGTAGCATTGGGTGTGTGAACTGCATTGTTGATTTGTGAGTCAATTGAAATAAGAGGAGCAACACAAATCATGAACCCAAGTATTTGATTCAATGTACTATTCCACTTCATGTGTTGTTTGTTTTGAAAGCTGATTTGCAGAGCATCCACCTTACACAGGAAAAAGGGAGTTGGGGGGAATGTGTGTATGTATATGTGTGTATATGTATATAGATTTCCTTTCTTTCTCTATTGTCTTCCATTTTTTTTTTTCTTCTTCTTGTGTGCAATATAATATGGTTGAATGGCTGCCTTTTCTTTGTAACTTGATTGCCGACTGCGTTCTACTGCCTTTGAGCATAAATGAATTGCTGGCTGTGGTCAGCCAAAGTCAAGTTGCACATGGTAATAAAGTGCTCCTTGAACAAAGATTGATAAAATGTGACTTGACCAGAAAATAGTATGTTTGATAGAACTTTTCATAACAGGTTACATTAAATCAGAATTTCCCATCCTAGTTTATTTTTCTGCATTCTAATTCTCACATTGCAGAGCTTACTCTTGTTAGTATTAAAATATTGAGCTACGTGTTTTCTCATTACCTTTTAAATGCAATTGAGTTCCTTAGGCATATGCTGCTTTTACTGCTATACCATAATACTCCTGTTGCCAGTAGGTGTCAAAAGTATCTTCAGTATTACAGATAGATTACTTTTTTGTAATGATTTATTTTTTTGTGGTTTATTTTTGTTGCCGTTTGTAACTGCCTCCAACAGGAACCAATGTCTGCGCAGTCAACAATGGTGGTTGTCAGCAGCTGTGTCTTTACCGAGGTGGAAATCAACGTACATGTGCCTGTGCTCACGGCATGTTGGCGGAGAATGGTTTAGATTGCAGAGAATATGATGGCTACCTACTTTACTCTGAGCGGACTATTCTGAAAAGCATCCATCTTTCTGATGAAAGTAGCTTGAATGCTCCAGTGAAGCCTTTTGAGGACCATGAACACATGAAGAATGTTATAGCTCTGGCCTTTGACTACCGAGAAAGTGACAAGGGAGGAACACGAATCTTCTACAGTGATATCCACTTCGGAAACATACAGCAAATCAATTACGATGGCACCGGGCGCAAAACTATAGTTGAGAGTAAGATGTGCTACTAATTGACTAGTACACAAATTGATCATTACAGACAATATGACCATAGTAAAATGTGTGTTTGTGTTGACTATATTCCCTTTTTTAATCTGTGCCTTGTAAATGATATATTATAGGGATGTATAAAAGCCTGAGTCTTTCTGATGTGCGTTGTCTGTAGACTGCTTTCTAAATTCATAAAAGTGCTGAAATCAATAGGAATTGGCACTTCTAGAAATTATTGGTGTAGCATCCCCTCCCACTGAGCTAACGGAAACAGCAGTCTTGCTTGGGTAGAGCACACCACGTGCTAATATTATCAATTAAATTTACTATAGCTCACTCAGAAGTGTGAATAAAAATCTGTGCATGCATGATTAGACTAGATGCTTGTTAATGTGAAACCTTTTCCAAATCAAACTGACATGTGGTTATCTTTCGTCTGACAGATGTGGGTTCAGTGGAAGGCCTGGCTTATCACCGTGGCTGGGATACATTATACTGGACCAGTTACACAACTTCCACAATCACACGGCACACCGTGGACCAAAGTCGTTTTGGGGCTTCTGAAAGAGAAACTGTTGTAACCATGTCAGGGGATGATCACCCACGTGCCTTTGTTCTGGATGAATGTCAAGAGTAAGTATTAAGAGGTTTATTTTATTTTTATTTTTTTTACTTTTCTTTTACAAAGACAAAAATATGTAATAAAAATAAAACAAACCACAATATAAAAGAAAATCATGCGAAAGTCTAGTGACTGTTAGATGGTTGCTGGTTAACTATTTCCCATTTAATTGTACTTTAGCACATATATTTATAAATTATTTGAAAACAATATATCTTTATTAAGGCTAAAAATGTATACTTTGAGTATTTCCTTAAATATTTAGAAATTAGCTAACACTGTTTTTTGCACAGCCTTATGTTCTGGACCAACTGGAATGAACAGCACCCCAGTATTATGCGAGCTTCGCTATCGGGTGGAAATGTTGTGACTATCATTGACAAAGATATACGTACTCCTAATGGGCTCGCCATCGACCACCGAGCAGAGAAGCTTTATTTTTCTGATGCCACCCTTGACAAGATTGAGAGATGCGAGTACGATGGCTCTAGAAGATATGTAAGCATGCTTTAGGGATCAAGCTTCTTTAAGATGTTTGGTGAACTGGACACTATAATGTTTCACCATCTGTGTGTGTATATATTTTTTTCCAGTGATACCTGCACTTTATGAAACAACATTTTGCTTGGATTATATATTTTTTGATTTTATCTACATTCTTATTTTCAACAGTACTATTTTTTGTGTTAAAACAAATGATTCTTAATAGTGGGTCTAGAAGAACTGAAAGTCTCTTAAAATTGTACCTGTCATAACAAATCTTAATCTTAAATGACAGTGAATAAAATGTAATCCATACATTTTGCTAGCATATGTCTAGATTTCTCTAAGAACAGAGGTCAAAAACGGCAATTTCTCCCTCCTTTCAGTCAATCAAGTCTTTTGATTGGCAAAGAAATCAGAAGTCTGTGCTCTGCATACCTGTCATCAGACCAAACCTCCTCTGGCTTCTTTCCTGGTTGTATTTGGCCTAAGGGAAATCAATGGCTGCAAGGGTGAAGGAGGGAAGAGGGACACACTCTGTGAGAGCAGTAGTAGCACAGAGAAAATAGCCAGAATGATTTATTGCAACAGCTTTCAACAGGCAATCTGAGAACAGACACGTTTTATTTACATACCATACATAGCAAACATAAACCATAGAGGACTTGTAACCTGTTATGGGAAACAGATACATGCTTCCCAAACAGGGATGTACAGAAGAGGTGTGTCCAACAACAATATCATTGATGCTGTTGGCAAGAGACAGGGTTAATGGAAATAAAGTAAAATATGAGTTTTAAATATTATTTAGTGAAGGAACACTTTAATTGTATAACATGAGTCAAGCCAGATGGTTAGAAAACTGCATTCATACAGTCATCATGACAGGTTCACTTTAAATCACTTGCTTACCTACTCATTGATTCAGCTATTACTGTAGTGATATGACAGACTCCTGGTTTCTAACACTGTACTAATTTTCCCCCCCTGACTTTTAGGGGATCTTGAAGTCTGACCCTGTCCATCCCTTTGGTCTGGCAGTGTATGGAGATTACATATTTTGGACTGACTGGGTACGTCGGGCAGTTCAGAGGGCTAACAAATATCTAGGCTCCGATCTGAAACAACTTAGAGGAGATATCCCGCAACAGCCCATGGGCATCATCGCAGTGGCAAATGATACAAATAGTTGTAAGTAAAAATTCACTGATAAAATAAAAAAGGCCAGATCTGTAATACAGACCACTATGGAACATCCTACAGTCCCATCACAGTCCTCTTTTGTGTAATCCGCTTTTAAGAAACCTGTGGAAACCTGTTATAGAAATCATGGAGTTAAATAGTTTTAGGAATTCCACAGATACAAAAGTGATCTTAGCAGTGTGATAACAATCAAAGAATACAAGTGTCTGTAAAGGAAAAGCAATGCGAACCAATAATATCAAGGTTCTACAATAAAAGAAAAATGGGTGACATTTACAGCCCCCAATGGACACTCCAGTTATTTATGTGGCTAAAAAGAAAATGTGACTTTGAACTCCTATTTTCAGTTATTCTGAAGAGTTTGTACATACAAGGATGCGTTGTATGCCTTCTTTGTTGTGAGTAAATAAAAAGGATGTTTGACTCAGTATTGCGTTCTGCGATCCTCAGCCAGAATTGTGTCCATTATCAAAATTAGTGAAATCAGTTCAACATTCTCCCTTTAATTATCTGTGTTCACACTGTTAACTGTCAACTACTTGAACATTCATAGTTAATCTCTTTCTGCAGTGTTTATATTAAAACTCCTTGAATAGTGAACAGCTAATCAGTTTGTGGTTTGTTTTGTTTTTTTTACTCAGGGGGCATGTTATGGTAAAAAAGTAGGGCTGATTTGTGTTTGTGTTAATTAGTCTTTTGATAAACTTAAATAGTATTATGAAAGGGACACTATAGGCACCCAGACCACTTTAGCTCATTCAAGTGGTCTGGGTGCATAGTCCCAGGTACTTTAACCTTGCAAAGGTAATTATTGTAGTTTTTAATAAACTGCAATAATTACCTTAAGAGAGAACTCCACCTCTAGTAGCTGTCTACCAGACTGCCACTAGAGGGACATCTTTTGGTCGCCTACCTGACACTTGACGTCCTCATGCTATACATAGGGACATCCAGCGTTATGTAAAACCCCATAGGAAAGTGCATATAATGCAAGCGCTACCATTTCCCGCACGTGCACATAAATTGTCCACCGCCGGCAAGGGGAGGAGCTCGAGCCAGCACCAAGGGACATTGGCACTGGAACAAGGTAAGTGACAGGGTTTTTAACCCCCTCTGCATCATGGGTGGAGGTGGGCACTATAGGGAGCTACAGTGCCAGGAAAACCACTGTTTTTTTTGGCACGATCGTTTACCTTTAAATAGATATCAACATTTAATACTGCATTTTGTTACTGCATTTGTAAATTTATATTCTAAATGAAGTGGTGTAGATATTGCACTGACTGTCTTTAGCACTTAACATTCATAAAGAGGAATGCTCTACCCAATTATATGTTGGCATGGGTCTCTGTTGTATAGAGCTTGCAATCCGTGTATATTTTTTATTTATCTACTATTTTCTTCTTCTGTAGGCGAATTATCCCCTTGCAGAAATAATTCAATCTGTCAGGATCTATGCCTTCTCACTGCTGATGGGAAGGTTAACTGCTCATGTCGTGGAGATAGAGTTCTTCAAGAGGACTTTACATGCAGAGGTAGGTCACACTATTTTTCATACTTTTTTTTTTTCACCTTCAATATTGTTAAAAAATACCTTTTCATAGCACATCTCATAGTTACCATGAGTTACCATAGTTACTTTTCCATCTCATAGCACATCTCATCTACATAGTTACCCTAATCTCAACAGAGATTTTAATGGAAAAGTGAACCAATTATCCCATCTTGTCTGCCCATTAACTCCATAACGGTATTATTTACCTTTTCCAGGTAGGGTGACAGTGTGTGTGTGTATAAGACCATTTCATCTCAATTGTTGCCTCATTTCTTCTGAGCAACCGTAGTGTCTAAAATGTGTAGAAGTAACTATTTGCCACCCACGCCAATATTATATATAAATCCCAAACTATTATTAACAGATAAGGTCATAATGATTCAATGTTATCTTTTAGAAGCTGCCATAACTTATAATTGGAGTAGTGGCAACAAGGTCAAGTTTGTGGTTTGATGAATAAACATCTACATGCTTTGTACTGATGAGCAATAGCATATTTCCTTGATTAAATGTCAGGATTGCCACCAGGCTTATTTCCAAGATCTAAATTATTTAGTGTATTCTTGGAATTAATCCAAGTGTCTCTCATAAAAAGAGGAAGTGTTATTTGAAAATTCTGAGCATTGCATTGAAGTAAGCTTAGTGTAAATAGCTTTAGTAAATTTTTACTGTGAACATACTTTCAGATTAGACATTAACAAAATATGCCATATAAATGGACAAATGGGAAAACACCAACCCTTTCCACATTTAGTGATTGTGCTCTTTACATTTTGGACATTGTACTATTGTGAGTACTTTTGAATTATCATATGACAAGCTTGCAATATTGTCTGGAGCCATTTTCACTTACTGTTGTGTAACTTTTGCATCTTAACACCAAATTGTAGTGAATTGAAAACCAATTTCCAAACTTTTGTCTAAAGTCAATAATGTATTGTCAAAGTTGAGAATTTTTCCAAAATGTGTACATTAAATTTGCTTCAAATCAGTTTTTTTTGTTTGTTTGTTTTTAGTGGTTCACAATGGTAACAATATTGTATCACCGCAAAAGACAGTCATTTGACAATCCATTTTAAAAGTCTTGCTCAAAGCCAACAACTCTGACATTTCGGTTTGACCAGTGTTATTGGTTTTGTGTTTGTTAATAGCGGAGTGTTAATACCACTGTTTGTTTCTGTGCTCCCTTTAGTTCTGAATTACAGATGGTTGTGTTTGTGGTTTTAAACTGATTTTGGTCACTATTGTTTAGAAAAGTCTGTACGCTTTTTTTTGTGACAATTGTGAATAACCTACATGCATTTCATATTTTCAAACCTGCCTTAAACGTGAATATTATATTCTTAACCAGGTCGGAACTCCACCTGCAACCCCCATTATGAGTTTGAATGTGGAAATGGAGACTGTATCAATTACAGCTTCACATGTGATGGTGTGGCCCACTGCAAAGACAAAGCCGATGAAAAGCATACATATTGTAGTAAGTATTGCGCATCATGTAGATTAAAATGCGACTGCTGGAGTTGCTTCGGCTCTCTGCAACATTATGTAAGAGTAGGCGAAACCAACACTTCTGGATGTTTTATACAAAGAGGTATGTGTTTGTTCATTCACAATTCTTGTATGAAAATCTGACATTGGTTTTGGTTTTTCACTAACCTGAACTGCAGGTGTACTCTGTGAGATGCATATGAGATATATATATAGGTGTGTGTGTGTGTGTGTGTATATACAATCCAAGGTCCTGCACACGCCTGTCAGAAATACTTGCCAAGGAACAATCTCCAGCCTCCACTTGATGAAAGTCTTTGATAGACTGAAATGTTCATGTAATCTGACTGTATTCACAATAAACCTTTGAACTTGATTGAAAAGTTTGGTGAGAGCAGAGCTCACATCAGTGTCTTTCTTCAGATTTGTAGACTACTCATCCCACAATGCTCAGGCCGAACTACTGTGAGATGCTGTACACAGCATTGTTGGAATGCATTAGGGTATCGTCATCTGCTGCAGTCAAAGTGTTTTGTAGTCTAAGTAGTTCTCAAGCATCATGGCACACAACTTCCAGCTTGACTTGTGTTTTATTTATTTGTTTCTACATCACTTGTGCAGATTAACCCATGCTGTATTATTTCTGTTTGCAGATAACAGACATTGCAAAAAAGGTTTCCAGCGCTGTACAAATGGACGCTGCATCTCCAAGGCTAACTGGTGCAATGGTGTTGATGATTGTGGTGACAATACGGACGAGGTATTCTGTAACAGTGAGTATTCAGAACTTGTGTATATTGATATTACCCAATGCAGTTATATACATTATATACTCCATTTGAGAGTAATACTTCTCCCACATTAATTTATTCTCTGCTTTAGAAATATGTTTAGAGTTTTGTTTTCTCAGTACGTAACAGATCTAGATATATTGTTTCTTTTTTTCAAATCTTATTTTTGTAGTTTGTTTATTGCCCATTGGCTGGTTATTGTTGGCACAATATTTGGTGATTACCTGAGTTGTTAAGCAGGTTCCATGACACCTCCTCATTTGTTTTCAGAGACCTCCTGTGCTCTTGATGAGTTTCGCTGCCGGGATGGGAACTGCATTTGGAACTCAAGTCGTTGTAACCAGATTGTGGATTGTGAGGACGCCTCTGATGAAATGAACTGCAGTAAGTATTGCATTGGAGTAGCTTGCCAAGTTGTTTGATGCATGGCCTAGTGCCACAAGAAATATTGCAATTATTCCAATAAACTATGAAGTGTCTTACAGGACATTAATTACCACTAGCGCTATTGTGCTATAGCCTGGTCATGGAACACAAGTTGCTATGGTGTTTGCAGTGCCTGTTTACATTTACAGACTAGTTGATTGTGTGTGTAATAAGATTCCAAAACCTTTTTTCAACTTTGAACAATTGTGTTTACATACTAAAGTAAGTGCTGGAGATTGTTCTATTATCTCCATGTGTTTCCTAGAAGTAACATGAACACTGTTGTGCTAATTCCTGCTCTAATGCTAAAAATAAAACATTACTTTTTCCTTATGCTTCTGTCAATATTTCCTGTTGCATTGTTTCCAGACATTACAGACTGCAGCAGATACTTTAAACTGGGAGTAAAGGGCCTAACCTTCCAGAAGTGTGAACGGACCTCTCTGTGCTATGCACCCAGTTGGATCTGTGATGGGTCAAATGACTGTGGGGACTTCTCTGATGAAATGAACTGTCCAGGTGAGAAAGCACTGATCTTCTAAGGCAAGAAACCAGTTTATGAATCTCTCTCTAGTTTTGCTCTTATTGTATTGCAATTACATATTTTCATTATTAATTTTCTTAGTAGACTAAATTGGGAAATAGGAGATTCTAAGTAAAATAAATTACCGTTTTGAATATAGTTCTGCTAGTATAACAGGTTTAGGAATGTATAGAAATATATATTCAGCTATTTTATTCTTCATCAATCCATCAATTCATAACACAGTGTGTGACCAATATACTCTTGGCAATCTGCGGTCCAAATCAATTTTCCTTAAATTTTTAGGAACCCGAAAGCCAAAGTGTCGAGCCAATGATTTTGCTTGCACAAATGGGCACTGCATTCCTATGAGCTGGACGTGTGATAAAGAGCGAGACTGTGAAGATGGTTCAGATGAGACTCATTGTGGTATGTGAATAAAGAGGCAAGCACAAGCCATGTTTCAAAGTAATCAAGCACCATATAACAAAGTCTGGAGTTAGTGGTTGAAATATTCCACATGGACACTATGTAGCTCTCACTGTATCATATATATGTAACACATTTGCACTTTTTCTTTTTTTATATCTTATTTTGTTTTATTTTTTTTCTCTGACAGACAAGTTTTGCACTAGTATGCAGTTTGAGTGCAACAACAATCGCTGCATTTCTAAAAACTGGGTGTGTGATGGATCCGATGACTGTGGCGATAATTCTGACGAAGACAGTCGCTGCAGTAAGTCATAAGCTTTCATTAACCTGCCAGTTTCTTTTGTAGTTGGGGGTAATTGGGTGTCTGCTCCTGTGGATGAATTACAGTACACTCAACTGTAGTCCATCAAGAGCTGGAGAGACACCTGGCTGACAAAAACTCATCTACAGTAGTGGGTTAACAAATGCTGTGCTTTGTCTGCTAGAATCCACCACCTGCAGCCCAGAATCTTTCCAGTGTCCCAACACCCATATTTGTGTCCCTCGCCGGTGGCTATGTGATGGAGATAAAGACTGCCAAGATGGCTCTGATGAAAGCGTCCATGCTGGCTGCAGTGAGTATGGAATTATCATTTTAGAGTCCTGCCTGTGTGAACTAAGGCAATTACTTTTTTCCCCTCCAAAAAGGTTGACAGAAATCCTGAATGCATATGAAACCTGTCACAAGTATCAAGATGGCCAATATAAGATGTGGTTGCAGGAAGGTCCCAAATTAAGTTATTACAGCTGTATGTTGCTATGGTCAATCAGAAAGCATTAAACTCTTCTTTTTGTGATGTTCATGGCAAGCACATAACACATAAAAAATCTATAAATAGGGATCTAAGTGAGACTCGTGTGTGGAACTTTACATGTTTTTCTCTACATATCGTCATGGAATACAGGTTTACCGGTTTAATTAATTTAAATTAGGTTTCATTTATGGAGAGAGAGAAATCCAAAAATCGAGCAAATCGATCTTCACTATGGGTTCTTCAGTTCAGCTTGCTGGGCTTCAAAATATTATGATAAGAGGAGTCTCGTATGGGAAATTAAAGGAACATTATAGGGTCAGGAAAACAAACATGTATTTAGGTGGCTTGCCCCCCACTTACTGCCTTTAAATTGAATGAAAACTCTACCGTATATACTCGAGTATAAGCCAACCCGAATATAAGCCGAGGCCCCTAATTTTACCCCAAAAAACTGGGAAAACGTATTGACTCGAGTATAAGACTAGGGTGGGAAATGCAGCAGTTACTGGTAAATTTCTAAATAAAATTAGATCCTAAAAAAATTATATTAATTGAATATTTATTTGCAGTGTGTGTATATAATGAATGCAGTGTGTGTGTGTGTTTGTGTATGTGTTGCAGAGCCTTGGTGGGGGGTGGGCATTTTTATTATTTTTTTTTTAATTATTATTTTAATAATTTTTATTTTGTTAAATTATTATTTTTTATTTTATTATTATTTATATATCTTTTTTTTTTCGTCCCCCCTCCCTGCTTGATACATGGCAGGGAGGGGGGCTCTCACTCCCTGGTGGTCCAGTGGCATTGGCAGTTCAGTGGAGGGGGCTGGCAGAGAGTGCTTACCTCTCCTGCAGCTCCTGTCAGCTCCCTCCTCCTCCGCGCCGGTCCAATCAACTCCCCTGTCAGCTCCCACTGTAAGTCTCGCGAGAGCCGCGCTATGACCCCGCGGCTCTCGCGAGACTTACACTGGGACTGGCAGAGGGAGCTGACCGGACCGGCGCGGAGGAGAAGGGAGCTGACAGGAGCTGCAGGAGAGGTAAGTAAGAGCTCTCTGCAGCCCCCACAGCCCCATTGTCTGTATTATGGCAATGTAAATTGCCATAATACAGACATTGACTCGAGTATAAGTCGAGTTGGGGTTTTTCAGCACAAAAAATGTGCCGAAAAATTCGACTTATACTCTAGTATATACGGTATTTTACTGTGCCGCGCGGGTCTGCCGGTGCTGGCTCTGCCCCCTTGGTGACATCATCGGAATTGCCGATTTTTGGCAAATCTGCAAGGGGCGGGGCCAAATCGTGTTTTGGCCAATCAGCACCTCCTCATAAAGATGCATGGAACAATGCATCTCTGAGGAAAATTCAGTATCCCCATGCAGTGCGTGAAGATGCTGAACGGCAGTGCTGCCTGCTGTACAGCACTGCCCCAGGAAGCATCTGAGGAGTGTCCACTTAAAGGTGTCCCTAGGGGCAATGTAAACACTGCCTTTTCTCAGAAAAGGCAGTGTCTGCATTAAAATGCCTGAAGGCAATGATTAGACTCACCAGAACTACATTAAGCTGTAATTGTTCTGGTGACTATAGTGTCCCTTTAAAGAAGTTTCCTCTTTCAGTAATCCAAATGTACAGAAACAGTTAATGTTTCAATCTTACCACAAGTATTGATAAAATGTTCCGTTTCTGTATATTTGGATTGATAAAACGAGAAATTCCCACACAGAGAGAGAGCTAGATAAGATATTCTACTGTGAAAATACATTTTATTTCTGTTATGTCTATATATTCTTGCAGAATGTAAATTCTTCTTTGTTTCTGTAAAAAAAAACAAAAAAAAAACGTTTTTAAGCTTTTATAGAAAAAAATGTTCTTTGTGGTCCCTTAGCTAATTGCTTGAGATGTATTTATGTAATGAGTTTGGATTGCTTATGATTTTATTCTTTAGTTTTCAACAATACTTGTGATTCGAAAGAATTTATGTGCCAGAACAAAGAGTGTATTCCCAAACATTTTGTATGTGACCATGATGCAGACTGCCGGGATGGTTCAGATGAGTCTCCTGAGTGTGGTGAGTTTCTAATTTTTGGACCTTTGGCCTGACTGTATCATGCAGGTGGTCTTTACATTGTGTATAGTTATTATAGGTTTATTTATCCTCCTTGTGTTCCTACTTTTGAAGTGCATCTTGTGCCAAATTATTTTATTTACTATAGAAAATGTTATATTGTTATTTGACATTGCTGGTAGATAAAAGGGCGACAATTGGGTTATCATTGTGAAAATCTTTTCTGTCAGCATGCATAAAGGAATGGCTGTGACTGGTTCCTTGGTTTATCTCGATCTGTGCAAAGAAGCCTTACTGGCCTAAACAGTGGCCTAACCTCAGTGCCTACAAAACACCTTTTAAGATATTTTACAACAGTTAAATGACCAGAATACTGGAAATTATCAGATTAGTATACGAAACACCAGCCATATTTGGGCTTATACATTTGGAATAAAAATGTTTATTTGAGCATAATTCTAGGTAATGTGGGACTCTATAGTTAACATAAGCATTTCCATGACTTGTACAACTTAAAACTGTAGCTGATATATTATACTACAGTGGTCCCCATGCAATTCCGCATGGCCCACCAATAATCCAGGATTTTTATTTCCCCTTTTTTTTTTTTATTCCAAAGGGAATACTATACTAGCAAAACCTGGACTGTTGTGAGGTCTGGTTTGGGAACCACTGTTTTACAAGACGTGTACATGCAATTATTACTTGATTAAACCTAGGCAAATAGTTTGCATATTTTTTTCCCTTTTTTGCAGACTTCTGTTTCACAGGCTTACACAAATATGTTATGAGCTAACAGTTGATTCTGTCATTGCTCTAGTTAAGTGCTTGTTTGTACTCTCTGTTTATGGTGGACTTTTTGTACTTTCACAGAGTATCCAACATGTGGTCCAGATGAGTTCCAGTGTGCCAATGGTCGATGCTTGTTAAACAAGCAGTGGGAATGTGATGGAGAACCTGACTGTCATGATAACTCAGACGAGGCACCAAAAAATCCTCGTTGCACAAGCTCAGGTGAGACATAGGGATGGAGTTAACCAGAAGAAGGTTACATAATCTTCCTATAGCTTCCTATAGTAACTTATCGCATCAGTTAAACATTAAAGTGGCAAACAAAGTATCTAGTCTCTGGTTTGTATTTTCAACATTTAGAGATATCTTTTATCAATACACGTCAAGTTAGTTTTTTTAATTATAAAATGTAAATGTTTTTTGCAAACTTGTTTCAGAGGGAAAATGCAATGACACCTTCTTCCAGTGCAAGAATGGGAAATGTATCCCAGAGCAGCTCCTGTGCGACAACAATGGAGATTGTGGTGATGGGTCAGACGAGCTCAATTGCTTCATTAATGAGTGTCTGAATAAGAGACTGAGTGGGTGCAGCCACGAGTGTGAGGACCAGAAGATTGGGTACAAGGTACAGAGCTCACACATGTGATTCATACCTTATTAGTGGGCATTAACTGGACAAGGTGAAAGAGTAATTCATGTCACATCTCTGCTATACTTAATGCCAAGTACCTGTCTCTAACCTCTCTTTTACACTTTATTACCCAGCACACACGTGACTTTGTGGAATGTAGGGCTCTAGTGGATATTTTGGGATACTGAAGGGTTCTGTATCTATTGGTCATTTCTGTATTTTTTTTATTTTTTTATTTTATGGGTTGGGGGGTTATTTGATTGAATGATATCTCCCAATGTGCACAATATCTAGCACTTAAAGTGGTACAATTTGTAACAGCAGCTAAAAAAGAAAAACACATTAACAAAATACTTTACAAGTGGTATAAGTGGTAAATTCATATACAGTAGTAGAGCATGAAGTAGTGCAAATCAAGCAAACTGCTTACCCTTGTATTAGGGCTCAGCCAGAGTAGACCACAAATATGGAAAAGAAAACCCCCCAAAAAAACTAATATACCGTAGATTTTTTAAAAAAAATGTTTTTTAATAAATGTTTAATAAGAATTTTGTTTTTTTACACATACACATAAACAAATGTTCATTATGAATATCATAGCAGTGTAAATATTATACAGATATCAATAACAAGAAAAAATTACAACAAAGTTATGATATAACAAATAACAATGATATTGAAGTTATACGAAACAAAAAGTTACTAACACATACAAACACACCCATACCCTATCAGGGCAGGAGAAAATTGCTAATCATGTCTTATCAGGATTCTGTCCACAGACTCACAAGTAATTTGTGTAGCATTGCCATCACTTATAAATCTTTAACATCGCATCTATCACTAATAAGTATATGTGCTGCTGAAAATTAATATAATTATATGAAATAATTGCCTTTGTATTCAGTTCCTAAGAATAACTATAACCAAAAACAATTGGCCTTGTATTTAGGAAAGTTTTAATAATAGTTCGGAATACATATCTTCTTTCTTTTTTTAACGAAGTCCTATATTATTTATTAGACTTTTTTCCATTGTCAACTGGAACCTAATTTGCTTAATTAAGAGAGATTTTTGGAAAGGAATAGATGATCTCCAGTTTCTGGCAATTAAGATTTTAACGGCCACGAAACAATGGGTAGCTATCGAAACATGTTTTGTTAATTTAAGGTTCCTATTTAAATGCAGAAGAGCTGTTGCCGGGTTTTGATCTAATGATCTGTGAGACAATGTTTGAAAAATAGAAAAAGCCCAAGACCATAAGGACGAGCTACCGGCCAGGACCACCATATATGTATTTAAGACCCTGTGTAACTTCCACATCTCCAGCATGTGGGGTCATAATTCTCATACATCTTAGCAATTCTTACTGGGGTGAAATACCGTTTAAAAAGAAGTTTGAAATGGCATTCCACCAAGTTTAAACAATGAATATGTTTAGCAATATAAGTTAATGAAATACACCAATCCGCCTCAGAGATCTCAATGTCTAACTCTTGTTCCCATGTTTTAATAAGTTTATGGGGAATGATATTTAATAAATCTACCATATGGTTAGCAGCCGAAGTAACCTTCTTTAAGGCCTTATAATTAAAATTGTGCTCTATATGAGTTGAGAGTGGAGAAGAACTTTTTATGACATTCTTATCAATATCATTTTTAATTTGAAGAAAATTTGTAAGATTTCCCTACGTGGTATATGTTAAGTATCAACAATCTGCTGGAAAGGTATTATATTGTCACCTACCACATAGGGTAGATTTTAAATGGTAAATATGTGCATACCGATGATAACTGGATCCACTCAAATGGACTGAAGCCTAAACCTATTGCCTCTGTAATTAGTGCCTCTGCGCTATTAAAGGACCACTATAGGCACCCAGACCACTTCAGCTTAATGAAGTGGTCTGGGTGCTAGGTCCATCTAGGATTAACCCTTTTTTCTATAAACCTAGCAGTTTTAGAGAAACTGCTATGTTTATAATAGGGTAAATCCAGCCTCTAGTGGCTGTCTCATTGACAGCCGCTAGAGGTGCTTCCGCGATTCTCACTGTGATTTTCACAGTGAGAAGACGCCAGCGTCCATAGGAAAGCATTGATAATGCTTTCCTATGGACTGGCTGAATGCGCGCGTGGCTCTTGCCGCGCATGCGCATTCAGCCGATGACGTCGCTATGGAGGAGGAGGAGAGGAGGAGGAGAGTTGCCCGCACGGTGCTGGAGAAAGAGGTAAGTTTAACCCCTTCCTCACCCTAGAGCCCGGCGGGAGGGGGACCCTGAGGGTGGGGGCACCTTCAGGGCACTATAGTGCCAGGAAAAAGAGTGTTTTCCTGGCACTATAGTGGTCCTTTAAGGCAGCAAGAAAATCCTCTTCTGGTAAAGATGTACCTCCAATTAAAACACAAAAAAAAGGGAAAATCAGTTGTGTAGCATTTAATAGCAGATCTTTCCATTCTAAAACAGTGTATTGAACTCGACTTATTCAGAGCCATAAAGTCCTAGCTCTGAGATTAATCATCTTGATGTCAATTTTGAGGGGGTGGGGAGGGGGGCACTTAACCCGTTTTTTAGGTAGAGATTTGATAAAAATAATACAATTAAAGTGCAAACAGTATATACGGCATGCAAACAAAGAGTAACATACCTGTTGTACATATCAAATTCAAAGAAAAGTGCTCTGTGAAACAACCCACATAGCCACAATAACATAGGCATGCTAACCTAGCGCAGGATAGCCTTCATCAAGGGGGGGATCCTTTGCACTTTAATTGTACTACTTTTGTCATATCTCTAACTAATAAAATCTTTATGTGCAAGATTAACTTGGTGTGCTTTGGGTTTTTCAATATTCAATGGAAAGAAGTAAACTGATACAGTATGTGTTCCCTACTCTTACTGGGAGCATTAGTACATTAGGATATGGCTGGAAAGTCAGGGCCTTGTTCTGAGATGCCATGTGGGATGGTTGTTCCTTTAGTAACTGGCTTTACTTGCCTCTTGCAGTGTAGATGCCGTCCTGGTTTCCGGCTAAAGGATGATGGTAAAACATGCGTTGACATTGATGAATGCACCACTATATACCCATGCAGCCAAAGGTGCATCAACACTCTTGGGAGCTATCGATGCCTGTGTGTGGAAGGTTATGAGGTCCGATCCAGTGATCCAAACAGCTGCAAAGTTGTAGGTGCTGGGGCAGGTGAGCAGATTTATTTTTAAATTTCAAGGTCATGAGCATGTTAATCCAATCATGACATATGAAGTAATTATTAATAAGACTTTGTGTTGGCCAGAGTGGTTTATAGAAGGCATAGGGAAATGCAACATGCATAGGGCAATGCTTAGATCTGCTGGTTAGTACATAATTCATTGGCAGCACGGCTCTTGTTTAATAAGCAATTCTTCAGTCTTTAATAATAAAGAATATCTGGGTTACATGTCTCATGTAGTTGTCCATAGCCCCATTCTAAATGCTGCATTCTAATTGTGTTTCTCTTTTTAAGATGAAGAGCCATTCTTAATATTTGCCAATCGCTACTACTTACGGAAGCTAAGTCTTGGAGGCACAAATTACACCTTACTGAAACAGGTAAGCCATTTAAATTTAAACAAAAACAAGTTACCTGCACACTATCTCAAATCCCTATGGATATTTAAATATCGAAGTTTTTTGGGTTTTTTTTTTGTGTCACTTACCACGTCAAGGCAAACCTCGTAGATTAAACCTACGCTAACAATTCTCCTTGCTTCTTTAAGCTGAAAGGCAATATCTCTGAGATAGAGGGTTATTTTCCTAAATCCCTACACACTTATTAACCATTAATAGGGAACACACGGGGTGGGTGTCAGCACTGTAACATGGCTGTGTAATACAGAAGCAAATACCAACATACAAAAGTAAGCTCTGGTCACTACCACTACTTCTGGGTGGCAGCAATGACTACAGTGCAAATTGCTGCTGGTTGGTAGCTTTCTCAAAATATCTTAATATTTTCTCAATAATTTGCTACTTGAAAGTAGTCAACCTAAAGGAGCACTACAGTTTCCAAACATTTCAAACACTTTAGTGTCACTGTCCCTGGTTTTAACTTGGTCAGTATTGACCACCACTAGATGTGGTCTTAACTAAACATTGCAGTTTCTAAAAAACAAACAAAAAAAAACTCTTTCTCTCTCTCTCTCTCTTTTTTTTACACACTTAATTTATAGCACTGGGCATGGGGGGTATCAAAGATTGCTATCTTTATATATTTAAAACAAAATCCCTTTTAAAGCTTATGATCAGCAAAGACCAGAGCTTTAAAAAAAAAAAAAAAAAAGATAAGATTGATAACATTCTAAAATTTGTTATTCAGTTGGTGTTTGGCGTGTGTTGAGCAATCAAGTTTTTTTAGTGCTGAAATAAAATTAAGCTATAAACCTCTTGCATTTTTCTGCAGGGCTTGAACAATGCAGTTGCATTAGATTTCGATTACCGGGAGGAAATGATATACTGGACAGATGTTACTACTCAGGGTAGCATGATCCGCCGAATGCACATCAATGGCAGCAATGTACAGGTAAATTGTCATTCCAAAGTAACTTGGCTTAATAGGTTCTCTATCGCCACAAAGTTATTATGCAGAATTGGAAAACAAGGCAAGATGCCTCTTCTGGCTGTTGTTGTTTTTTTGTTGTTTATTTGCTTGTTTTTTAGTTATAGGAATATTAATTCCTGAACATTACAACATTTTGTTACATATAATGTGAAAGAATTCTATCTACCTATATCACCTATCTATCCTCCCTAATACACAAGTATGTCCCATCTAGGCCCCTACTCTCTGCCGAAGATCTGCGTCTTTCCTCTGTTCGTACTCCCACCTCTAATGCTCGCATTCAAAATTTCTCTAGAGCTGCACCATTCCTGTAAAACTCCCTTCCCTTCTCCGTTAGACGCTCACAGAGTCTCCACTCCTTCAAAAAAATCATTAAAAACTCACTTTTTCACAAAAGCTTATCAATTAAAACTGTTAATGGCTCCACAAAAAAAACACACTAAGTCTTCATTGATTACTATTCTTCCAATCTACTCCCCTAATACTATCCTAACCTTTTGTGTCACTTTACCCCACTCCCTCTAGCATGTAAGCTCATTGATCAGGGCCCTCAACCTCTGTTCCTATGCATCAAACTTATCTGGTTACAATTACATGTTTGTTAGTCCACCCATTGTAAAGCGCTACGGAAATTGTTGGCGCTATATAAATATAATAATAATAATTTCAATAAATTACTGGTGAAAAAATTACCAGATTTAGGACATGCATATATTATTTAGCATTTGAGGCAGATCAAGAATTTCAACTACACAGTTTAACTTTTTATTATATTTTTCCTCTGTGCAAAAGGTATATTGACACCACACTGCTTGTTGTTTGACAATGAGGCAAGCAATGTCTAAATTGACACAAATCTCTTCACATGCAAGCCTGAATTTTGATTGTCTTACTTAAGACATACTCCACTGTATCTTTGAAAGACTATTATTTTTTTTAAGGGTGGCCTTTCTACTGAACACCACTGTATATAAATCTTTCCCACCTATCTGCAGTGGATGTTCCCTTTACCAACCAAATGTACAAAGAGATGCATTGTCCAGGACCTTCCTAGTCCAGCCAAAATCTCGGTTTTAACCTTTAATTCAGATCATAGATAACACAAGCTCCAGTTGTAATGATTCATAGTTTTAAGATGGTCTTTTTCCTCTAGGTCCTCCATCGTACTGGACTCAGTAACCCTGATGGCCTCGCTGTGGACTGGGTTGGAGGGAACCTATACTGGTGTGACAAAGGCAGAGATACTATTGAAGTTTCCAAACTTAATGGGGCTTACCGTACAGTACTGGTTAATTCTGGTCTGAGGGAACCACGTGCACTGGTGGTGGATGTAAAACATGGGTGAGTTTTACTGAAGAGATCTTATAAATCATGTAATCGCCTGACATCCTTTTCCTGAATCAACCTAGTGTCCATTCTGATTCATCATTAAATACTGTTTGTTATTATATCCCTGTTCTTTAACCTAGTTTCCATTCTGGTTTCTCACTCTTTACTACTGTTTGAAGAAATGTCTACTTTTGGATGCTGGGAGAGTCTTTAAATATGCACTGAAGAGTGACTATTTCTTTCTTCTCCTGCAGTTATCTCTATTGGACTGACTGGGGAGACAAATCTCTCATTGGTAAGATTGGCATGGATGGTACCAACAGAAGCGTCATTGTGGATAGCAAGATTATATGGCCCAATGGTCTTACGCTGGATTATGTCAACAGCAGAATTTACTGGGCAGATGCCAGGGAGGATTACATTGAGTTTGCTGACCTTGATGGCAAGAATCGGCACACAGGTAAATAACAAACAACCTTCTGAAACAATATGTGAATAAAGAGTTTAAGCCATTTTTGTTGCACATTTGCTTAATTCCCTGGCAATCGAAGAAAAAAAAATCTATTACTTTTAAACCATAAACCTATTTTGAAAAGGTTCTGTCTCTACTTTGCTCCTGTATGTCTAAACCTAGTTCTGGATAACCGCGGTAGCCAAGAACTATATTCACTGTAATATTCAGCCTTTCTCAGCCTTGACATTGGCTTTCACCAAAATTGTAATAATCCAATAAAATTCGTAAAAAATGTGTTTAAATTGTGAGTGAAGTCATTGTCGAAGGACATAAAAAGCAATTGGAGTGCACGTTCACCTGTGTTCTAAGCAATAGCTGATACTATTAATAAATATTAACTTGCGGAACCATCCATACAGGGTGGCTATGGGAGGAAGATCAGTAGGTATAAAAATCACTTTATTGATAGCATATTAAAAACAAATTCAACGTTGGTAAGTTAAACCCACGATCTCGCATCCAAAAAACACTGACAAAAGAAGAGGAAGAATAATGTGTTATAAACTAGAACATGGGGATAAATACTGGTTGAATTAATGCTCAAATTACACCTTTCCGTGCAATCACATGTGTTAATGTAATGTAACAAAGTGTAGAAGTTGTCAGAAGTATACCAGCATTTCATTAAGTGTGTATACAAATTTCTTCTATTATGTTATATACACAGACACTGCCATATTTGTTTGCCGTATCCACCACAAGGGGGTAGCAGAAACTGCATTACTGTTTATCTGCATGCCTAGTCAGTTAAATAAACTCACTTCATTGATGGAAAAGAGTGATAGAGGGAATAGAATTGACCACAAAGTATATGGCTCCTGTCAAAACCCCACGACTCACTCACCAGAGCCCAAAACAAACTGTCGGCGAGAGTCGCCCTGGCCACCCGGAGAACCATAGCCCAACACTGGGGTAGCAACACGCACCCATCCATGCCGGAGGTACTGAAAAAAGTTAAAGACGCGATGGAAATGGACAAGCTTTCCGCCCTCGCCCACGACACCACAAGATCCTACCACAAGATATGGGACCCGTGGCTCATCGGGACCATACTAGCACCCTGAACCCACTGGGCCCGCTACTGCCCTTGCCCACCTGGACCCCCCCCCTCCCCTTACACTTCCACAGTACCCTCCCCACTTCTTCTCCTCTACCCACCCCCACAACCAGCCCTCCCCCCTACAAATATGTTCCGAACATATAAACTAGGATAGAAAGGAAAATCCCCCCTATCTCGCTAACAGAATGGTCCCATGAACCCAAACCTCTGAGCGCCGGCCCTTCCACCAGACCCCCAATTGGGGGTGGAAGGGCACGCGCCTAGTAAAGACACGCAGACAAGCATGCCAATCTATTACGAAGGGACTCCGCGGCCAACACGCCTTAAAGAGCACCATTCGCATACCCTAGAAACCCCACTGTCCACCCCCCATGTCATCAGACCCCCACAAAACCCCACAACATGGACCTACGAGGCATCATCCTTGTAAAGAGCAAATGCTCCTACACGATGTAAAAGTTCACTACCATACAACCCACCACACCCACACACTCCTAAACAAGGCACTATGTACAGTCCTCACACCCCAAGTTACACACTTACCCCAGGTTCTCCCTCACCTAATTCCCCCCTCGGATACACACCACAAAAGAACGACATAGCAAAGGGCCCTTAGGGCAATGACCGTGCGCGTCTACGCTCACGCTCACAACACTGGACCCTGTACGCCCAACCTGAACGAACCACTATACCAGATCACCTATACCAGGGCAATCAGCAGCGCACACACTCCTGTACCCCTCTTGGTGTAGATTACTACACAAACCCTAACCTATACGAAACCCTATCACAACAAACATCATCTGTACTTCACCGAGATGACGAAAATATTTTTATGCAATTTTTTGTTACCCCTTTTCTCTTCTGTAACCCTCCCTGCATTTTACCGAATTTGAAAAATTTGAAATAAATAAAGAATTTAAAAAAAAGAATTGACCACAAAGTGGCTAATAACTGTTGGGATTTTAGGAATAATACAATTTTATTCAGGAAAACCTTCCATGTTATTGAATAAAACAGAGCATAACAGAGTTGATTAGTCCCCAACCTGTTCTATTAGTAGAGTCAACCTTTGTCTGTTTTACCAACTAAATGATGCACTCTTCTATAACTCCCTCAGCTCCCATATTATCTTGTTGAGAGCCCAGGGGGTATTCACCTGGAGCAAATCATGTAACTTGTGATTTGAACTCTTCCCTAAACTTCTTCCTTGAGTAACAATCCCTTCTGTGTCCACCCCACTTATCAAAGGTGGAAATCACCTTCAGTATGTAAATCGATGATGAATGAAAGATAAATGCCCACTCATGTATAATACCACTGTCCATCCCTTCTCTATTATCTCCAATAGTCACAACCAGAATCACCCTCAAATAGTACCTGCATGAGTGAGGTGTTAAGGCTCACTCATCTCCAATACCGTAAGCCCTGTGAGAGAGTTCCTCCCACTACATAATCATATACACATTGTGAAAACTATATAAAACACTGCATGCTCTACCGTGAAAGAAAAATAGAAAGTCCCAATGCGTGTTTCAGTGCTGCATAGCACCCAATTCTCAGGGGTCATATTGTGCATCCTGTATGGGATGGTTCTGCTAGTATACTGGTGTTACATTTAAAGGGTGATTTCATCAATTTGGGGAGCTCTCGGTAGTTAAACCCTTTTAGACCCTGTTGGGGTGCAGACAGTTTTTTCACCTAAATTGGGTATCCTTCACATAAATATATATGTATGTTCTCCTGAGTCTCTCCTCCACTTATTTGCAATTTTTTCTCTTCTGACAGTGCTTAGCCAGGATATTCCGCACATCTTTGCATTGACACTGTTTGAGGATTACATATATTGGACGGATTGGGAAACCAAGTCTATAAATCGAGCACACAAAACCATGGGAACTAACAAATCCCTTCTTATCAGTACTCTCCATCGACCTATGGACATCCATATCTACCACTTGTACCGGCAGCCAGACGGTGAGTGTGAAGAGATTTTCATAAGATACTCAATTCTATTAGATGATATATGTTTATGTAAGTTTTATTTGGGTACATGGCCAAATGTGACTCATCTAATCGAATCTTGCTGCTTGTGTTTGTTAATTTTTATAAAGAGTGAGAGATCCGTTGATTCTCAGAAAGTCTGTTTTTTTTTTTTTTTTTTTAACTTTTTTAGTCCAATGATGACCAGCTGTGTTATTGTAATTTAGTGTCATAAGTTTTGTGTTTTCCGTTCCAGTTGAAAATCATCCTTGCAAAAACAACAGTGGTGGTTGCAGCAACCTGTGTCTTTTATCACCTGAAGGGGGCTACAAGTGTGCATGCCCTACCAACTTCTACCTTGGTGCAGATGGAAAAACGTGTGTCTCTAATTGCACTGCCAGCCAGGTAAGGCAGATGTATTCATTGGAACCATTTTTGTCAGAGCCCCCAGGTTGGGATATGTATTGATTAGTTAGAATAGTATGCATATTTGTGTGTGGGTTTATATGTTGTAATGTTGTGAAGGCTCTTTTTGAAATCTGGTGGTATTTCGTAGAAGATGTTAAAGGAAATATTCAAGAAGTTATTGGATTATATTGTCCAGATACATTGTGCATCACTCATCGTTTACATGTACATGCTAATTTTAGACTTAAATTGAATATTGCTTTCCACATGTTCTGTGGGTTCTCTAAATTTGAATGTTGTCATCTCCCCCTTAGTTTGTCTGCAAGAATGACAAATGTATCCCATTCTGGTGGAAGTGTGACACAGAAGATGATTGTGGTGATCGATCTGATGAGCCTGCAGATTGCCGTAAGTAACCAAATAACGTTCGATAAGTGATAGTTTTTTGTTTTATATGTTTGTTCACAAGCTACAAAAAAGAAATGCGTGAAAATTGATGGTCATTTCAACATGAGTTGTTACTAGAACAATAAATGTAAAAAGAAGCATGTAACCTCGGATTTTCTTTTTCCCCATAGCTGAATTCAAGTGTCGACCAGGCCAGTTCCAGTGCTCCACTGGAATCTGCACAAATCCTGCTTTTATTTGTGATGGAGATAATGACTGCCAAGATCATTCTGATGAAACCAATTGTGGTAAGATACACCTTCATTGTTCTATGTGAAGTATTCATATGCCTTGCTTTTCAGCCTGGTATCATCCGTGTTATTTTGTAGATGATTTGCAATAGCCAGATGCATTTTAGTTACTTTAGTAATACATTCTTTATGGTTCTTAGAGCTATTTCTTGTTAAAAAGATGTATTGCTTACAATGATTAGAGGTCTTTGTCATTAAAAAAAAAAGCTCCTTAGCAAGTCCTTGAAATAATAGAGGGCAGTATTTCACTCTTTGCTGTGTGAAAGGCAGAGATCGTTAAAATTCATGCTTACCAATTTAAATTTTTTTTTTTTATAAATGTGTTATACATATATTTCCTCCAGATGTTCACGTATGCCTTCCCAGCCAGTTTAAATGTACCAATACTAATCGCTGCATTCCTGGAATTTTCCGTTGCAACGGACAGGACAACTGTGGAGATGGAGATGATGAGAAAGATTGCCGTAAGTATCTTTGTGTAATGTTTAGAATAATCTGTTTTAATCTGTCCAAATTTGCTGATATAGTCAATCATACTTTTGAGAAATTACTTGAGCATCAATTTATTGTATAACTGTTTTTTTTGTTTTTGTTTCCAAGAGAAACGGACCACATTCATTAATTCTGTTCTTAACACTTCCCAGTAGCTCTTTATATGCTTGAAAATAAAATAAAGTCAATCTATAGTGTTTGCGTAATACATTGCCTATGGCTCTCTGGTTCCTATAATATTTATCCCACGGAGAGAGGTGGTATTATCTGTAGCTCCTTACGTTTATTACCTGCACTGTAATTTAAGCCTCAGGGCCTCCAAGTGCTTTTGTATTTCAATTGTATTCAGTGACTTTTATTAAATATGTTAGAAGACATTTGCATTCCTCGCTTTATTGCTTTAAAGCAGTGTGTTTTTTATTTGACCTTAGTAGATCAAAAGATGCATTTTTTTCTTTCATAGTATATCTCTGATTAGATTTTAGGGATGAATTCACATGATTACTGTTGCATTATATTCTTGCCTGTTTGTTTTTTATTTGTATGCTTAACTATGTTATTGTATGTCATGTGTAACCCCAAATTTTTTTTATTTAAAGCCATTTTATAATTTTATATATTTTTAGTAACCTTTTTCATTTATTGTAATCTGTTTTTTGTTTTATTATAAGCTTTGTTGGGTTTCAGAACGTTTAGCAAGTTATTCAATAAATCTGTTTAGATAATGAGCTATTCTATGGCTCATTAGTTGCCAGATTCAAGGGAATGTCTAGAAACTAGAAATAAACCAAATAAATAAACATTCATTGGTATATAAATTTCTTTGTAGTATTTATTAAGTGATAAGCCATTACATTTGTGCACTAGTACAACATTCATAGGTGCAGCTAACAAAAGTATTGTGTTATTGTTTACAGCTGAAGTCACATGTGCCCCCAACCAGTTCCAGTGTGCCATTAATAAGCGTTGCATCCCTCGTGTGTGGGTATGTGATCGCGATAATGACTGTGTGGATGGGTCAGATGAGCCGGATAACTGCAGTAAGGATACTTTAATTTGCTTTCTAAATTGCCTGTTATCTTGTTGGAATGAGGGTGTTGATTGAGGTCAAGGAGTAAATGGCAGAACTGGTCATGAATAATGTAATTGCATGGTAATTAACCCATACCTCCCAACAGTCTTGTTTTTTTTGAGGCCCTGCACTATTTTTATCATGGATGTCATATTTGGAAGGGTTACTAATCTGATACACCAGGCAGAAAATCCAAAACTGTCAGTAAGATCTATTACAGTGAATTCAGGACTGCAGTAAACAATATGTGTACATGTAGATACCATATGTCAGACTGTGACTTCTATAGGACTAGATAGCATGAACATACACATTATCACTATGATGAACATTGTGAAGTATGAATTGAACCACCTTCTAAAATGACTTAATTGTTCCAGTGCCTTAGGGTTACCTTTTGTATTTGTTCAAAATGAGTTAAAACGTAAGAACTAAACTTGCAAATGCCACTATGAAAACTTCCAAGCTAGTGTAGTAACATACCTAGAACATACAGGGCTACCAAAGAAAGCATACAATGGTTCTGGTAGGATAGCACAAAGTAAAAGCCAACGTTACATGTAGTCAAGGCATGGAATAAAAAAACCTTAAACCAGGTATCCAAAACTGGATGTATGTTTCAGATAACATTCAGGTAAAAATAACAATTACAAAAAGGAGACTTCTCTATGCATGAAAGGTAGAATATGGAATAAGAAGACTGAGATACAGGGTTCTTGAAGTTATTGTTGCCTTTTTCATACCCAATGGCAGCATGTCAAACTTGGGGACTCCAGAGAAGGTATGCTATAATGATATTCTGTATCTATCTAAGGTGCACTCAGATGAGGCCCCCTTTAAAAGTGGTGCAAACTGGGAGAAGCTGAGCTTTCCTAGAGTTTAAAATAAAAATTGCAAACCAGGCCCCATCCTTCTACTGGAGGACAGGAAAAATAATTGAGGGACACATGACGAGGGTGCCTTCTTAATTTTTTAACCCTGTCCTATCTGCTTTATTTGAAGGCCTAGTAGGCTGCCATTTTTAGTCAGGAACGATGTTTAAAATTAACTAGTATGTAATCTTATGACTTTTGCATTATTCCATACTTATACAAGATAATTAGATTTATTTTAATTCTTGTTCTGTTTATATCTAGTTTCTTTATCTCTGTAAATGCACACACTGAAAATGCTCATTATGTTTTGTAAGCGATAACCATGTGTACACCTTGCGGTATGAAAGGCACGTGCGGCAGAATATACGCTGTACATAGTTTCTTCAGCTGTCTTTCCCTCTAAACTGTAGCTCAGATGACGTGCGGTGTGGATGAATTCAGGTGCAAGGACTCAGGCCGGTGCATCCCAGCTCGCTGGAAGTGCGATGGAGAGCATGATTGTGGTGACGGCTCAGATGAACCCAAAGAGGAGTGTGGTAAGGCGCTGTACCATGAAATGTGCGTACGCAATGTATGAGCCCAAACAATTTTGATCTATGCATCATGACTTGTTTAACTTTATAATGTTTGATTATATTCCTTTGTTAACATTATATGTGTTGTCTTATAATGTCTGGGATGTAATGTGTAGAGACAAATGTATTTCCTTGTTCTAGATGAAAGAACTTGTGAGCCATACCAGTTCCGCTGTAAGAACAACAGATGCGTCCCTGGTCGTTGGCAGTGTGATTACGACAATGACTGCGGAGACAACTCTGATGAGGAGACCTGCAGTATGTGCATTTTGCATTTTCAATAGGCAATCTTTAAGGATGGTTTGTGCATGGTATCAATGTGGTTTTAGCAATTAAAGCATGAAAGATGTGACCTAGGCTGTTCAGTCTCCCGTGTAGGTTTAGGTTGTCAGTCACCAACAATGTTGTATTATAAATTATTTTTAATGTGAACTTGTCATTTAAATTCATGAGAATTAAGTACACCTTTGGGTACATATTATTATTATTATTATTATTTTATTATTTATATAGCGCTATTAGATTCTATAGCACTGTACAATGGGATCAACATATGTACAGATTAAAACATGTACTTGACACATCAGGATCACAGGATGCACACTAGTAGTTCTGAAATGCCAGTGCGGACCATATATATATATTTGTATTGCCGTAACCGAACCCGCTACCCATAAACACCACTGACACACTTTGCCATCATAGAAAGAAGAGAAACCATAAATTATCCACAAAAACTCATTCCCAACAACTGTGGGCAGCAGTCATGCTCCCCCATCCTCAATGTTCAGGGGAATTCCTTTAGTTTGGAGGTGACAGAGGTTTGAGAGGACATCTGTAGTCGTTTCTGTTATGTCAAAGGCATGGCATTATAGTCGAAAAAAAAAAAAAAGAAATCTATAGTGAAACAACTTTTAATCTGTACATTTGCTAGGATAGGACAAAGTACAGATAAAATCTAAAACAAAACTAAAGGAGGCAAGGGCTCTGCTACCTGCAGGTTTGTAATTTAATACATTATCATCACCGTTCCATCCTCCTATTTTTGCTGAAATATTAGACCTCAAAACTAAGTGCCATCAATCCAATTTTCTTCCCCCCCCCCCCCTCCAACCCACCAATATTTCCCCCCTCAATTGAAAATTACAGCATTGCTTCTAGAGCACCTCACATTTTCTTTCATATAAACAGGATAATGATTGAGTGATGTTTAAATCTACCTTTTTCTGTCGCTAACAAGGACAGGGTTGGCAAAGTTTGATTTCTCCAATGTTTTAGGAGAACTCAACCAGCCTCATGGGGACATTTTGTTCAGGAATGTCTAGGGTGTGGCAAAGATTTATGTTGAATGATTTGGGATATATTTTTATCTTTTTAGTTGTTTGGAACATAGTTTAGCAGTTTTTGTCCCATACAGGTTGGTACCATGGAATAACAAATATTCATAACTTTTCAGCCTTCTCCAGCGTCTGTATCTTTTTTCCCCATTCCATCTGTTCAGGGTCTATGCCACTGCTTCCCTGTCGCATAGAAGTTCACCTCTTGTTCTCATATGTGTATTTGTGTTGGTACCATTTCACCTCATGTTATGTTTTTCTCCATTTTAACACTGTCGTCCCCGGGGGCATCCAGAGGTAGGTGCCAAATAATCTTTACATTTAACACCGACTAACCATGCTACTCCCTCTTTAGCTTCCCTTGCTGTATGCTTCCCATCCTCCTCTCTTTCCCTGTGTTGTGTTCTTAGCAGTTCGAAACCCAAGCATGTCTCCTGAGAAATACCCAGGGCAAACCACAAGAGTTCAAACTAAGACTACAATGTATAGCCATATGGACCTTTTATGATGGTTAATATTGCTGTTTAGTTAAGGTTTCATGGTTGCATATTTTAATATGTTCAAATATATAGCTAGTTAGAGGGAAAACAGATGACGCCTTGTCTCATCATGTTCAGTTATCTATACTGGGTTAAATCTGGAGAAATGTCAGGATTTGTCTACACTTGCCACATTTTTGGTATGGTTAAAATCCTAGGATGCTGACCTTCACCACTTTAATCGTGTTATTTCAGATAAATAACTCTCTTGATGTTATGTTTTAAACTCTTACTGTGAATATAGTCATTATCACAAGAAATCCCCAGGACCACCATCAGGGATACGTGCAATATCCAAACACAGAATTTGAGTGGGGCCCCTGCTAGCAAGACTTGCCCCCCTCCCCCCTTTGATACTGCGCTGGGTCTTGACCAAGTGATGGCACTAGCTGCAGCTGCATTTGCAAAGGACCAAAATGTTCTAAAACAAAAAACTATGACAAATACAAGCCGTATTTTGACTTGTCTCAAATGTCAATATTTTGTTCATTATTGACACCAGGCTTAGCCTTATTATGTTATGACGGTCACATGGTGAAAGTAACAAGGCTAGGATTCTACTCTGCACCCTCCACAATTTGACTTTTTTATTGTTAGTTAACTACTGTTCAATTGAAAATTAAGCATCAATTTAAAGGGATTCTCCAGTGCCAGGAAAACATATTAGTTTTCCTGGCACTGCAGGACCTTCTAGTGCCCATCCCATCCCAAGTTGCTGAAAGGGTTAAAACCCCTTCAGAGACTTGCAGTAATCCAGCGCCGATGTCCCATGGCGCTGGGTCAGGCTCCGCCCACGCTCCTCCCACAATGACGTCAGCCGGTGGGGGAGACCTAGTGCGCATGCGCGGCAATGGCCGCGCATGGGAATTAGACCTCCCCATAGGAAAGCATTATAAAATGCTTTTCTATGGGGATTTCAGCAAAGCTGGAGGTCCTCACATTTCGTGTTTTATAAGCACAGGAGTCCCTCTAGTGACTACGCCACTAGAGGAGGACTTAACCCTGCAATGTAAATATTGCAGTTTATGAAAACTGCAATAATTACACTTGCAGGGTTAAGGGTAGTGTGAGTTGGCACCCAGACCACTCCAATGTGCAGAAGTGGTCTGGGTGCCTGGAGTGTCCCTTTAAACATTTATCCATCTCATTTTTGTTAGGTAGCAATAAATAGATCTTTCTCTGTGTAGTATAGCATGTCTTGTTTTTTGTTTTAAGATTTCCCTAAATTGGCTGTTGAAGTATCTTGGAAGACATAGGTCTTAAAAAACTGAAAGGCTACCAGTTAATAACTTTAGGTTCATAAAACGTAAATTTTTAGAGCCAACAGAGTTCCCATAATCAATTTTAATTTTGTTTACATTTTTTTTTTAAGCTGTATAGCAATCCTCATGACTGCCTATAAGTGGGTGTCTTGCCTTTGTACCTCAATTTTCTTAGGTTTTCATTTTGTTTTTTACATTGGGTATTCTGCTGGCTATAGGTGAATCAAGACCTACACCAAACAGTGAAGTGATCGAATTACAAAATGCTGGCAAAAATAGCAGACTTTGAGAATTGTTGTAATGCTAAAATTCCTTAAATTTATCAGTTTCTCTGTTTTTATTGAACCATCTTTGCACCTGCTGCTATGTTGCAGACTGGATTCCAGCCTTTCCTAATAATGGTGACGCCTCAGTGTAGTGCAAAATATGAAACTTACTTCTAGTTTGGCAAGAATGGGCAACCAGAAACGGCTTAATTCTAAGGCCTACGCAGCCGATAATGTCTTTTATATGCACATAGATTGAGTGTTCACACACATAATTGCTTGTTTTCATGAAGATACTGGTTTCTTCTAATTTAGCTCCGCGTCCGTGTTCAGAAAGTGAATTTTCATGTGCCAATGGACGTTGCATTGCTGGCCGTTGGAAATGCGATGGAGACCATGACTGCATTGATGGATCAGATGAGGTGAGGAGTTATATAAATACATTGCAACCATCAGAAACTATGTGTGCCACTTGTGAACTGGCAAAGTGGTCTGTGTTCATCTCATACGAATGATAGAGACATATTATGGTTAGATCCTCTCTACATATTAATTGCATTGTATCTGCCTTTTATACAATTGGGAGTGATTCAGAAACGTTACACCATGTGTCTTTGTGCATCATATAAATAATTTAAAATAAAGAGTGTCCTTGTTCTACCACTGGCGAGACTGTGCATACATCTCAAAGATGTAATTAGCGTAATTTTTTTTATACACTTAAATTTAAAGGATCACTCCTGGAGCCATGGACACTGCAGTATGCTGGAGTGGTTATGGTACTTGAAGTATTCCTTTGAATTGAATTATTATGCAAGACCAATGTTTTCTTTTTTTTCCCTTGTAACAGAAAGACTGCAAGTTACGCTGTGAGTTAGACCAGTTTCCCTGCAACAATGGTCACTGCATCCCACATCGTTGGCGTTGTGATGCTGATGCGGATTGCATGGATGGCAGTGATGAAATTAACTGCAATAACACTGGTAAGCAATTTGTGCCCTTAATGGCAGCAACTGGAAATACAGGCTCGTGTCTAGGAGTGTAACTCCCACTAGTCTTAGCATTTTCAAAGATTTATGTAGCCTTAACAAATATACAACTATAAATTAAACTAGGCTAAGAATTAAATCTAATGTTTCAATATGCCATGTAATTTTACATTGACAATACCATGGTCTGGTTATAGATAGATATATATGTACTCTCACCCTTTTGCCGATATGGTCCTCCTGTTACGCATTTCTTCTCTCTAGTAGTACGGACATGCCCTCTGGATGAGTTCCAGTGTAACAACACCCTCTGCAAACCACTCTCTTGGAAGTGTGATGGAGAAGATGACTGTGGTGACAACTCTGATGAGAGGCCGGAGGAATGCTGTGAGTATAATGCTCTTTCTGTTGAACACACACATATTATGTTGCATAAGCTATGACATGCTTCTGCACATGTTCCCGTTGGGTTAATGCAAACTTAAGTTTGTTATTAGATGCCTGACAGAGCAATCATAAAGCATAGCAACTCTTCTGCATTATGGTCTTGATCCTGAATCTTTGTTAAACATCTTGGTGGAAATGGATGGGGAGGGTTATAGAAACAGTGTTTTATACTTAAAAAGAAGAAAATCATTATGTTGCATGGCTGTCAGTTAATCATTCCGTACAACTTCTATGGTTATTGATCATCACGGGACAAAGGGCAGTTTTAGACTCTTCTAAAAAAGTAGCTGCGTGCTATAAAACTTTATCTCATAAAAGAAACTCAGTGACCAGTGTTCCACATTAGCAGGAACACAAAAAGGAAACATTTGACGTTATGGTTCATTTTATTATTTCCACTGTTCCTGACACTCTTGCTTTTCTTTTGTCTTGCTAGTGAAGTTTACTTGCCCCCCATATAGACCTTTCCGTTGTAGAAATGACCGGGTTTGCCTCCGAATGGGACGTGTCTGTGACGGGATTGATAACTGTGGAGATGGAACCGATGAAGAAAATTGTGGTAAGAAATGGATATTAGAATGTGGCAGATAAACAGGGAATATGTTTTAAAATAATTACATTTCCCTGTTTGTGACTCGTGCACTGTAGGTCTGTGAAAAAAGCCATTCTTAGCAGCAGAAGGTGAGGGACCTAAGATACACAGTTTCTCATCTTTGCATCTCACTGTCACTCCCCATAAGTAATCTTTTCTAGACTAGACTTCGAGTTTCTACCTTTTGAAAATGAACACTTTTTTTGTGGTGTAACATGAATATCAGCAAGTTGTTCACTAAAATGAGAATTGCCTGGAATTCAAAATAAATTTCAAAATGTAGACCAAACTTGCAAAACTTGGTTGACTGTTATTGGAGAGTGTCAGCTTTTAGTCTATCAAAGTGCCCATTCAGGTATTATCTGTATGTCTAGAAGGAAGTGTGTACTATCTGCCTTAGCCACACATCCCGCATGTGCAGAGCTATGTGAAAGCTGGATCCCTCATTAAGTGTTAAACGGTTTTAAAATTGTTTAAAACTAAATTGAGGGACAGTTCTCTGGGATTCCAGGCACTATAAGCAATTCAGTGAGATTAAATGGTTATAGTGCCTGCATTGTCCCTTTAATAAATGGGCACTTTACTTTTTTAAATGGTAACAAAGTCTGCTTGAGGTACACATTAAACTTTCGGCTGGCAAAATCACCTACAATTTTCTATAATAAAAATAAATATGCTTACCTGAAGATCATGAATGACACGAATGATAGCTATGCCATTTGTGGCAAAAAATAAAGTCCAAACAGCACACTGTTGTAGGAAATTCAGTATTTTTGTTTTTGAGGTGGGTACAAATATGTAGTGATACAGGCTCAAGAAGTACCAATGCAAAATAAATATGAACACACAGCAAGCATACATATCAAAATGTGCCGAACCTGCGTTTGGGGTCAAAAGGAAAAGCGGTTATCATTATCATCAATGAACATTCATTATGGGATCCTTCTTTGTAAATTTTCTTGGCACACATAACACATAAACCATATTGGTGCATACACTAGGACATAAAAACGTTAAACCTCTTTGTTTATGTGTAAGTGAAGATCTTGTAGCTGCATCAAATCTCAGTCTCAAATTGTATCTTCTATCTCCTTATTTTAGAAAAGCCTAAAACCTGTGATAAGGAAAAGACCGAATTTCAGTGTAAAAATGGCAACTGCATCGATTCTCGCTTGCGCTGTGACTTGTTTGATGACTGTGGCGACGGCACAGATGAAGAGTTCTGTTATCGTCATCAACGTATGTACTATTTGTCTATTGCTTTACTTGAAAATGTTTTCCTACAACAAGCATTGCAGTCACCTTCAGTATTAGATAAATTATACCCACTATTTTTTTGAAGAGCTATTTATCTGTCATTCTGTGCTCCTCTGCAGCGTCTTTCTTTGGGACTGTCATCAGGGGAAAAGAATGGATGCTACCATCTTTCTTTTTTTATAAACATGGTAGCATTATCCAGCCACTGTGCTCTCCATGCCAGTGTGTGAGCCTTTCATGGAACTGGTTACTGGTTATAGACTTATAGGAGCACTCTAGGTACTATACGCTTCTTTTTTTATCTTACTGCAGTGGTTATAGTGTCTGAAGTCCCCTGCCACTGTTCTCCTGTTCAGTGTAGAATAGATTCTAATGGATTCATGTTAAATTAGACATTAGCCTGAGTAGCAATGGGCAGAGGTGAGTGGCTGAGAATTTTGACTACCATATTTGAGCCTTTTACTATTGCTGGTATGTGTTGGTATGGCTCAGGAAGTGTGTAATCTCTGCTTTATCCATACCTCTAGTGGGGCTGAGCTGGCCATAGACTCTCTTATTCAGTGTTAAACTGCTTTCAAATGATTTAACACCGTATGTAGTGTCCATTCCAGTAAAACCTCTCAGGCATTATAGCTAGTTCAAGGATATGAAATGGTTATAGTGCCTACCATGTTCCTTTAAAACTCTGCCTTCTTCTGCCATACTGGTGGGACTCGTACATGCAGTCTTATCATTGTCACAGCAAAGACTGTGACTAGGGGTGAATGCAGAATGCCATCGCTATTAACAGCAGCGAAGACTGACAGATAATGCATCATTCAGACTCTGCCATGCAGTACACAACTGTGTGATTTTTTTTTTCCCTGTTCTTCAAACAGTATCTTTCAAACTCTGAGCCCCCATAAGTAATCTTCTCTTGCATGCTGTCAGAATAGAAGAGCCTGAATTAATCAATCCTAGGAAGATGGTTACAATAGAGTGCAGCAAAGCTGTAGTTTGTCAAAAATCAGTATTATTTTTATTATATATATATATATATATATATATATATATATATATATATATTTTGTTAAATGTATTTATTTTTTTTAAATTCTCTGATTTATTGAGGTAAAGAGTTTGACTTACAGGAAAGTCAATGAATGAATGAGCAATAGTACATATCCATCAACAAGTTTATAGAACAAAAGTTCAGTCATACCTAATCTTTTTGTATAAGATGTATAATAAACAATATAGGAAACGGCATCAAAGTGATTTCACTCCTAAGCTTGAGTGGTTTAAAATGTGAGAGACCGTGCCCTATGTGGGATACTGCATGGTGATAATTATAATAATACTATGCTGTGTTGTCAGGTCCTTTGGCTGAACATTCTTGAACCAATATAGCATAATATTTACATCGCAATTACCCAAGTAATTGGCTGCTCTACTATAGTCTGGAGTAGTAAGATTTGCACGTCCATCTAGCCACGCATGGAGTTGTGTAGCCCATATTCCAGACATTAATGTAGATTTATTTAAGAAGGCATAGGTAGCAACTGAGTCCAGTGGGTATGGTAAAGGTGTAGATTCATAACCAGGTTCATGCTAGGAGTTAAATCACAGGAGATACCAGGGCCATGCGTGAGTTTTTTAACAGGGAAAAATTCTGACCCTTAATTACAGGGGATATGGGGAGTATCAGGACTTGTGATAGCCTATCGAGCTCTCTCGTGTTGTGTTATGAGCACACACTATAGCATGGGAATTTATTAAAGAGAAACCAGTGTACAGAACTAGCTATGATGTGCTAAGTGTTGAGGGTATTTGTAGTACAATGTGTATACTGAATGGAAAACAAAGTGAAAATGCCTAAACATTAACTAATACTTGTGTTGGAGAGACAGCTCAGGTTAATATTTTTTTTCTTTTTAATGCTAAATACTTATGTAACCTGGAAATTGGATTGGTTATTGGAACCTCCATAAACTAGTAGCTAGAAACTGGAAGGAACCCACACCTCCCCCAATTCAAACATGAACAGTAGGATTTGTTTCACCCTTTTATATTGGTTTAGATATTGATTCCAACTTAATTACAGTATGAGCAGGGCAGGGATCCAGATATGTCAATTCATGAGTGTTGGAATGTTTTTTTTATTTTAGACTTAATTTATGGTGCAGCATATTAATGTGCTATAATTGCATTTTATTGTGTATCAAGAATGTTTGATGATAATGTTTAATGTGATGCTTTTTTTCACACAGACCTGGCAGAGCAGGGTTGTAAATCCAATATCACTATATGTGGAGAAGAGATGAAATGTGTGCAGACACAGAACACTGTGTACTGCGTCTGTAAAGAAGGGTTCCAGAAGATCCCAGGAAGCCTCGCATGCAGAGGTCAGTCCAATCAGCTGTCATTAAAAGTCCTATATGTATAAGCATCCTCTTTACGAACGTTTAGTGGCTAGATTGATTGCCTGGCGCTTTCTTGGTACTGTTTGACAAACTAAAATGTGTACTTATTACATGCTTACAGGGTTAGGTTACGCTTACCAGGAAAGGTTAAATGAACGTAACATGTATAGCTTAGAGGAAAGACGAGACGGGGGGATATGATAGAAACATTTAAATACATAAAGGGAATCAACACAGTAAAGGAGGAGACTATATTTAAAAGAAGAAAAACTACCACAACAAATTAGAGGGGCAAAGGTTTAAAAATGATATCCGGAAGTATTACTTCACTGAGAGGGTAGTGGAGGCATGGAATAGCCTTCCAGCTGAAGTGGTAGAGGTTAACACAGTGAGAGAGTTTAAGCATGCATGGGGTAGGCATAAGGCTATCCTAACGATAAGATAAGGCCAAGGACTAATGAAAGTATTTAGAAAATTGGGCAGACTAGATGGGCCGAATGGTTCTTATCTGCCGTCACAGTCTATGTTTCTATGTTTGTTCACTAAAGTGAGAATTCAAGGTGAATTTAAAGTGAATATAAAATTTAAGGTGAAATTAAAGTGAATATCAAATTTAAGGTCAAAATAGACAAACTTGGAAAAATTCTACTTCCCGTATTTATTCGAGTATACTCGAATAAATATTTATACTCGAATAAATATTAGCCCAGCAGAAGAGGGAGGGAGTGGGTGCTCCGATAATACCTCCCAGGACATTACAAGCCCGGCGGTCCTGGGGTGACGGGCAGCAAGCGTTTACTCACCACCCTGCAGCTCCTCCAGCTCCTCAGTGTAAATCTCGCGAGACCCGCGGCCAGCTCTGACAGCCGCGGGTCTCGCAAGATTTACACTGGGGAGCTGGAGGAGCTGCAGGGAGGTGAGTAAACGCTTGCTGCCCGGCGGTCCTGGTAGGTATTATCGGAGCACCCCCTCCCTCTTCTGCTGGGCTAATATTTATTCGTGTATAACGAGCACCCCTAATTTTAGATTAAAAATCGGCACAAAATTTTATACCGATTTTTAATCGAAAATTAGGGCTGCACGTGTGCGCGTTATACTCGAATAAATACGGTAGTTTGGCTACTCTGGCCTTGAATTTGAAATTCTATTTGAATTCACTTTAAGTTCTCTCTTTAGTGAATAACCCTGTCAATATGAATCTTGCTAGTCGTAGACTAGTGACCACATTACTTTTTCTATATATGCAGAGCTTCTGATTAAATGGAGACTGGTTTACAAAGTAGTAAAGTGAGTTTCCAAAGTGAATGGTGCAATCGATTTAAAGGGACACTATAGGCACCCAGACCACTTCAGCTCATTGAAGTGGTCTTGGTGGATATTCCCAGGTCCCTTAACCCTGCAAATTATAATTATTGCAGTTTTTAATAAACTGCAATAATTACATTTGAGGGTTAGCTCCACCTCTAATGACGGTCTACCAGACTTCCACTAGAGGGACTTCCGAGTCGTTAGTGGATGTTTATTGCCTTGCTTGAGGACATCCAGCGTCTTCTAAAACCCGTTGGCAAAGCATTATACATGCTTTCCTATAGGGGAAATGCTAATGCGAGCGCAGTCATTGCCGCGCATGCACATTAGGTCTTCCTAATGACTGACGTTGGCATGGTAGGAGCAGAGGTGAACCTAAAACCAGCGCCAAAAGACAACGGTGCTTGACTTGGGTAAGTGGCAGAAGGGGGTTTTTACCCCTACACTGTTTTTTTTGGATGCCTATGTGAGCTGGAGTACTAAAGATAGTCTTTAAGTGATTTGTTTAGATTTGGGGATAATTCGATAGTACATGATTCTCAGTTTAGGAGCTTCAGTGATGGTCAGTGGGATATTTTCAGGTGAATTTTCAGGGACATTTTAAGAGAAACATGGAGATGCTTCTTTTAAATCTGTGTATGTGGACAAAGGTTCTGGAAGAAATCATTGTATTTGCCATGTTTTTACCAGATTATTTATCTGTATAGCGTTAACAAATTCTGCAATGCAGGAGAATTTAATACAACTTAATTTTAGAGAAGCAAACTAATGCAGGACATTTTAAAGTCTTGTTTTCAAGCTTACAGTTTAATGTGTCTTTCTTCTAGATATCAACGAATGTCTAACATTTGGCACATGCTCACAGTACTGCAACAACACAAAAGGTTCCTACATGTGCACGTGTGCGAAAAACTTTGTTAAGTCTAATCACACGTGCAAAGCAAATGGTGAGTAAGCATCACTGTAAGTGTAGGATAAATTCCCATAATGCATAGTTTAAAGAACTGGAGTATTGGTTTGTTATATTCTTAACTATAGTTAAAATCAGTGTATTGCACCTTTCTCAGTGTCTAATCAGGTTCTCTACATCGCTGATGATAATGAGATCAGAAGTTTGTATCCTTTCAACCCTAACTCTGCATACGAGCAGGCATTCAGAGGTGATGAGACCGTACGTATTGATGCCATGGATGTGTATGTAAAGGGCAATAGACTTTACTGGAGCAACTGGCACACTGGAAAGATCTCCTATCGAGAACTACACGGGACATCGTCTTCTACGTCTTCCAACCGCAACAAAAGGCAGATCGATGATGGAGTCACCGACCTCAATGTGAGCATCTATATTTTGCAGAGCATCTTTCGCAAATCTAAGAGATTAGGCATTTTATTTAACCTCAAATCACTTTAAAAAAAGAAAAGAATCTGACGTAAACCTAGTTAATTCGCATTTTTATGGTCTTCTTAGGTTTAGTATGTTTTCTCTTCTAATTTAAAATAGCAGCATTGCATTGTATGTTTTGTTGTTCAGTTTATTTCATGTTCATTCAAAGTAAATCTATCCTTTCGATAATACCATAATAACTTCTGAAAAAGCATTTTTTCTTCTTCTTTTTTTCCTTCAGGTAGGAATTGCTTGTTAACAGGTGTACAAATAGCGATATAAGTATAACTGATTTTCATGTTAAAATATTGTTACATCTGGCACTCTCAGTGTGTGCATTATTATTTCATTAGCAGCAGCACATCGCACATTTTGCTGTGCTGTACAAGTGGCTACATGACTGTAGTTACAAAGTAGTGATATCTGTTATGGTCTTGGTGATTAGAGATGTTCCAAATGCCATTGTAGTAAATGTAGTTGATTCAATCGGAATACTTAATCCTTTCTGCAGATTCCTGGGTTAAAGATGCCCAAAGGCATAGCTATTGACTGGGTAGCAGGAAACATTTACTGGACTGATTCTGGTCGGGATGTCATTGAGGTTGCTCAGATGAAGGGTGAACACAGAAAAACATTGATCTCTGGCATGATTGACGAGCCTCATGCAATAGTGGTGGATCCTCAGAGAGGGTATGAAATACTGTTCTGTGCAGTGATAAATGATTTATTAAATCACAAGTACAAGTAGGTGTTTGCGTCTCGCTGCCTAGCGCAGCAAGACACAATTGTGTAAATTGTACACAATTGTATTATAATTTTTCGGTTTTCTTGTTCAAAGTATGATTAGTAACCACTTGCTCAAAGTGTTTATTTAAATTTGCTTAAAACAATGTTGTATAAATCCAAATGGCTTAAATCCAACGAAGCCATTGCAAATTAAACTTTAATTATTGTTTAAAGATACCAATTGTGTAGGTGGCTGTCCAGGAATTACATCACAAATCCTTTTGCATCTTTGCTTTATTTAGAACCATGTACTGGTCTGACTGGGGTAATCATCCAAAGATCGAGACAGCAGCTATGGATGGTACTCTGAGAGAGACGTTGGTGGAAGAAGACATTCAGTGGCCCACAGGTATGGCTGTTCCAGTGTTCTACCATGCACCACTTTCTCATTAGTCATTTACAGCTATCGTTAGCAGGTCATATGTCTATGTATGGTTTGTCCAGCAGCAGGTGTGCTAGTTAAAAGTAAATCTGTAATAAACATTTTTCACTTACCTGAAATTGCAAATACACCATATATCACAAAGATACAAGATGTAAAATATATCGATTAACACCCCTATCATCTGTTCCGGCTCAGCTTTGTGGATGTTTGTCTTTGTGTAACACCTACCTCCTGACCATCCTCTGCTCCTGCTCCACGTCACCTGGTCTCGTCTTTGATTAGATCTGCTAGGGAAGCATCCACAAGCAGAGCAAATCCCGCCCGTGACATTGGCATATTGGCTTCATTGCTAGTGGGCCAACGTCCGAACGAAGTGATGTCTAGTATGTGCTTTGGTTGCTATGGATGGAGTTCAGAGGTACCTCCTGCAGGAGGTCTTTTTTTGCTCTTTTTTGTCAATGCTGAGGCATAGACTGATAGCAGGAAGAAAAAAGTATTTATTTTGTATTTTTTCCTAATTGAGCATAAGATTATATCTATATATTGTGCTGCTAACACTGCTAGCACAATGTATAGATATAATCTTTTGTTCAGTCTAATTAGTTATTTGGGGCATGAAAGGTGCCCTTCAACAGTGGTCTACTCTAAACCATTACCATTTGATTTACATATGTTTTATAAAAATTCAGCAGAATATACTAAAGTATATTTAAGCAAGAAACAAAATCCTGCTGGAAAAAATACATTAACCACAGTGTCCAGATATACTTGGGATACTGTCAGGTCTTCAGTACATAAGTCTGAATGAATGAAAATAAGACATAAATAAATATTTCCCAAATATGAATTAATAAAAAGTAATGTTTTTTTTACAAAAGCTCAGTCCATATGATACAGCAGTTGAACGGTTATTGAAATATACACTATATCCCATTGTTCTATATTTTTAAATACATTTATTTTTTTCTATATTTTTTTTTGTACTAATAGTAGGTTGTTTGTAATTAGTTCAACAGTACTATAATGGAGAAATATACATCTAAAGGGTTTAGTTAACTAAGTCACTATAAAGACACAAGATATATTTGTTGGTTATATTTACTGCAATTTTTTACTCTTTTTTTTTAAAGGTTTGGCTGTGGATTATTACAATGAGCGCCTCTATTGGGCAGATGCCAAATTATCGATCATTGGCAGCATTCGGCTTAATGGAACTGACCGTGTTGTGGCTATTAATAACAATAAAGGTAACATTACTCTTCACTTAACTACCCTTATTTTAAGTAAACTTCCTTCCTTTGCTACACACGATACTCTTTCTTTAAACATTTAAGGACTGGGCATTGTTAAATAGTGTAAAGTGTCTGGATTTTGCTCTCCAAATACCTTTTACCCTATTCAGACCGTAGCATTGATACCCTTGCAGAGGTTTTATTTCCAGAGTAATTTTAAAACGGAACTGGGAATATAGTGCAACTAAAGCTATAAATTAAATGGAGATAAAAGTAACACTGGTAAAATGTTGAAGCCTACGTAGATCCTTATTTGCTTTGTCATATTTTCCAATTACAGGTCTGACACATCCATTCAGTATTGACATCTTTGATGATTATATCTACGGTGTGACATACATTCACAATCTAATATTTAAAGTGCATAAGTTTGGACATGGCCCTGTCACCAATTTGACATGGGGAATAAACCATGTTACTGATGTGGTGCTGTATCATCAATACAAACAACCTGAAGGTAAGAAAGGATGTAGTATGTTAAGATTAGATATGTAGTTGAAGAAATTCTCTTAGAAATAGTTGATTGTTAATATTTTTGGCAGGAAAATAGATTATTTTGTGGATTATGTCTCCTCTTTATATTTTTTTGTTTTCAGTGACCAACCCATGTGACCGAAAGAAGTGTGAGTGGCTCTGTTTGCTAAGCCCGAGTGGACCAGTGTGTACATGTCCAAATGGAAGGAGGCTCGATAATGGGACATGCATGCCTATACCATCCCCAACACCATCACCAGATGGTGAGTAATGAAGTTAAGCATTTCATATGATGGCCTCGTTAAACATCTGTAAACTACAATTACCATGATGCTTTGTTGCCATCTAGCACTGGCAAGTATCTCAGTCTTTCTATCCTGCCTTGAAGAGACTCTCTCAGCCCAAAATGCAAAAAAATAATAGTGGATAAACCCCCAGTCAAAACATTGATGCATTTAATTGTGCATTTTTCATTTGGGTATATTTTAAAACAACTTGCAAAAGCTGCATATCTCAGATTTTCCAAGCCCTCCCCTTCTTTTCCATCCCAGACTTTCTATGGCTGTCCAATCACAGACTTCCCAATGAAGCTCAATGAGAAGTCTTTGCAAGGCAGTCTTCTGCCCCTTGAGTTTAGCTCCACTGTACCAGTTGTCTAAGTGACAGCCAGGGGGTGTATGTTTCACGGTTCATTTATAAAACTGCCAATTTATGTTGGAATCTAGTGCTAGATAAAGTGCTTTTAATGTTTGAAGCAGAGGGCAATGCTACCTGGATGCACTGTGCACTTCAGTGCTACATGCAGTTATTAAAGGACATTTAGCTTTTGGTTATACCCTTTATTAAATGCATAGGGTACGTTTATTTTTTTTGTTGTATTTTACTTTATTCAAGACACTACAAGAAAATATATTGCAGTAGGTTAGTACACAGTGGTATGCATTTTACTGTTTGCACACAGGCTAGCTATAGGTATAGCACTATGCATAAAACTAACAATCATTTTGATTGGCTCATTTCTCTTTATGCATCTGCAGAACTAAGTGGTTTTCCTATTTCAGTCTGTACATAGATTGTTAGTTTGCCTATATGGGTTTGTGATTTGCTTTTGGAAAGACCTTTTCCAAACACACTTGTTTTAAATAGTTATTATTAAAGGTTTAAATTTATAGAGAAATCCAATTTAAGACATGAAGATGTAGCAGGTGGTCTTTTCATTATTTGTCGGTTTGTGTTTTTTTTTTTTAATCTGCATTCTTTAATCTTGAAAATGTTCTTCACTCTACAGCACCCACTCCAGACAGCTGCACATTAGAATGTCTGAACGGAGGCCAATGCTTTTTGAATGCACGTAAACAACCAAAATGTCGCTGCTTGCCCAGTTACGATGGTGACAGGTGTGAGATTGATCAGTGTAAGGACTACTGCAAGAACGGAGGAAACTGTGCCCCGTCACTGTCAGGTAATGGAAGTGGAAGATCTGCTTGGGCTTATTCAAAATGGCATGAGCAGGCCAGAGCAGACCCCAATTATTGATTGTCAATAGTGATTGCTGGGATTCATTGTCATATATAATGGACATTTGGCATTTCCAGATCACATTCCCCTAAGTAAATTCAATCCAAAATGTAGCCATAAATAGAAAATGTCAATTAAAGCATATTGATGCAGAATTGAGTAAGTGAGTAGAAAATTGAGCTCAGTGGAAAATGACTGATGCCACATCCACCACTGCAAGATGGCAAACTCAGTGAATCTTAATGTTAAGAGCGTTCCCAGAACCTATAATATGTGCCCTTTTACCTCTCTATATTAGAAGTGCACAGATTACTGCTGCAATACTTTCTAACCTCTTCAGACACACTACCTAAATATCTGCTTAGTAATCACACAGCAATATCATTCATCGGGCTTTAACTTTTTCTGACTCATTCTTTCATAAATATTGATAGCCAGTGCCTTCTATTGCTTTTTTAAATGACCTGTTAATCGTAGTCCAGGTCTTGCTTAGATTCTACAGGAATATTCTTTTTACAGTAATATGTTCCTTAAAATTCTATTTGAATTGCACTTTGTTCTATTGAGCGATGGCTTATGCAAAGCTTTGGATGTTCTATATTGTGTTGCCTTGTTTTTATTGCGTAATGCATTGGTGTGATCATGAGGTCCTATATTAAGAGATCAAAGTGGTCTACAGCATCTTTAACCTTGTCTATGAGGGTTGTTACGGTGTAGGTTTCCCACAATGCACTCAGTGGGACATTATGGACAGTGTGTTTGTAAATGTAGGTTTTAAACTTCCCTGCATGTTTACATGCATCTATGAACATGCACATTATTAATAAACTACAGAGATGCTGAAGGACGTCTATCTACTCTTCTAAAAGAAACGAATGCGGGAAGTCTAATAGATTAAAACTGTAGTAATTCACACAATGTAAAGGATACGGCACTCTCGCATCAGAATGCAGGTTCTTTAAGCCCAGGTCTGGCAAACCCCAATTTAGTAGATAAGAAGTAAAGGGCTCTTCTTGTTCTAATAAAGCTGCTTTATAAAATGCCATGACCTTACTTACTGCTTATCAAATAGATTAAGCTTTCATTTTATAGATAAAGGTATACACCGTGTATATGTATAGTATTCAGTGTAGATGTACAGTTTTATTAAAGCATCTTTTCTAAAGAAACTAAATAGTGTAAAGTTGAGATATGAAGTAGGGAGTGATCAAATCAGTCAGTATACTGCTATGTACCATATATTAACCCACTTGCAACAACCCAATGATACAGAAAGGTCCTTAGAGCATCCTTGGCTATTCAGCTGCTATTGCGCTACAGTTAGAATTCTTAATTAATTATGTGACAAGTATTTCAACAGCAGCAATCGTTAGTGTTAGGTCTTTGCTAGAGATCTGTTGTTCCTTTTGGAATCACTGGTTAAGGTCGGAGTGGAAGAACATGGACCATTTGGAGTAATTCAAATGTCCAAATGGTCCATGTCCTTTCAAACAGACCTTAATCCGTAATTAATGGAGGAATACTGCCAAACTTATATTTTAGAAAGATGTAGAATCGCTGTTTTTTCCACCATGTCTGACTTTTTTCCCTTTTTTTTTTTTTTTAATTCAAATTCAGTAGTCAGGTGGCACAGTTATTACTTGGAAGTTATAGTGGAAAAAAGATTAATATATCAGCAGTAGAATAGGGTACTGTGCTGACAGATTTAGAACAGATTTACGATGTTATAAATTGGTTTAATTTCGCACACTGAGAGTGTGCAGTACTTTCTGTAATCTAATAATTTTACTATCTTCTGTTTAAATGTTCTATTTTTTTCATTATTTATTCTATTACATTACATGTTTCCCTTCTCTTCTGCATTGTGTTCAGTATTTATATAATGTATTTCAAATGAAGCAAGAAGTAAATTTTTAAACAAGAGGAATGGATCTATTCAAATGAAGAAACACTTATAACCGAAATTAACATAATAATGAAGAATGCCATGATTCCGTAAAACACATGACATTTTTCAGAAGAATGAACTGGTTACGAATGCATGTACAGAGATGTTTATCAGAACAATATCGATTTGTTGTTAAAGTTGCATTCTTGCTAGTATAGTATAGTATACAGTCATACAAGCTTATTTAAAACTTTATAATTCTTTAAAATAGAACTCCTTCAGGACTTGATTATTAATTGAAACACCATCATGGCTCCCAACAATGTACCGAAATTAAACATCCTTGTTTTATCAGGTATGCCCACGTGCCGCTGTCCCACTGGCTTTACTGGTCCTAAGTGTCTACAGCAGGTGTGCACAGCCGATTACTGTCAAAACAACGCCTCGTGCTCCGTGAATATAGGCAATCAACCCAACTGTCGATGCCTTAATGATTACATTGGAGACAAGTGTCAATACCGTAAGGACTATATAAATATTATTTGTGTTATGAGCACGACAAACTGTGCTGCTTATTTATAACAATAACCAATGCTGACCAGGATGCGAAATTAATGTGGTATTGGATGGTTGATGGGAAATTCAGTTCAAAGCAGTTTGAGATCTGCATGTTGGGGTTCTCAGTAGTCATTACTTTTAGTGTATTTTCTCTACTCGGTGTAAGAGCCACATTAAATGTGACCAAAATAACAATCCCTCCTCCCCTCTTATAACCTTGCATTTTCCATGATGTAGCTGAAAATGCATCATGGCAGTTGTTACTGTAAACTTCTAAGTTTGTGCTACATAGTGTGTTTAGTTCTGCCAGTCAAAGTTAAAAAAGAGGAACCACCTTGTAACCCCAGATCTGCACTATTCCAGGGAAATGTTTTGATTACTGCAAAAACGGAGGAACCTGCCAGATGACTGTTAATGGAACCAAGCAGTGTCGCTGCACAGTAGGATATGAAGGCCCCCAGTGTGAGATTGACAGGTGTACACGCTGCAAGGATGGGAAATGTAATACAAACAATGGAGAGATAATATGCGTGTAAGTATTAACGGTACACTTCATTTTATTTTGTCCTGTGTTTAATTGGCTCGGCCATGGCTTTTTTTAAATCTGTTAAATGTTTTTGCAATTAATTTATTACCGTACCTCTTTCTGGTTTGTCAAAGAAATATTTCATTTTTTTTTTTTTTTATAGATTGGGCTTCAGTAGGTCATGAATTCTGAACCCATTTGTGAGAGATTTCATAAATAATGTGATTTTGAGTTCAAACTTAATTTTTTTTTTTAATTATTGTTAGCCCTATCTATGCTAAACCCATTTTTTAGCATTGAATTGACAAATACACTAACTATGTCCACATGGCATACATGGTAATAACTTGAAGAGATTGAGCAATGTTTTGTTATTTACCAAAACATTTTTATTTTAAAATGCCAAATAACATCTAAGAAATTATTTAGGTAACAGTATAGAACGTGGAGATTGGCCTTCTCAGCCATGGTTAAAATATAATTAAATATACAGAGAAGAAAATTAGAGCATTAACGTTTATGTACGGTTTTCCCAAGACCTTCCAAAGATCTAGTAGATGCAACTTCCTGTAGAAAGTATGTCTTGTGGAACCTTCCCAGTTTTTCAGAATGGGGAATTGGTAAGGGTAACAGGACTGAGTGAAAAGCTGGGGACACAACTAAAATGTGTACTTTATTTAAAATATTATGGATTTCTTTTGTAGAAAATATTTAAAACTTAGATGGGATATGGAGTCAAGTAACAATGCAAAAAAAAAAGGTTTTCTGATGAATTTTCATCATTAGATTACATTATAGTTTTAACATACTTTTTTTTTTCTTCAGTGTTTCATGTCGTTTTTTATTAATGTTGTAAAATTATAGATCCTAAATTTGCAGTTAGATTAATATGCAGGGCACTTTGCTTAGTAACAAAAACTTATCTTAGACGTAATTGTTATCCATATCAAATATATATATATATATAATTTCTAGGGGACAGAAATGGCACAAATTCGGTGGAATTGCCAATTATATTACGTTTTCGAGGTTGCCCTCTATGCATTGTGTGTGTTGTAAAGAGACCTCGGTCAGACCTGCATTTAATCATAGAAAAATCATGTACATTATCTTTTACAGGTGCACAGATGGCAGAGTTGGCAAGTCATGCCTGACGTGTGACAATTACTGCTTAAATGGAGGAACTTGCACTATCAATCGTGAAACAGAGATGCCAGAGTGCCAGTAAGAACTTGGCTAGGGTTAAGGGGAGAGGTGGAAAAAAAAATCTAATCAACTAGGGGAAATTTATAAGTGATGTAAGGAGCTCAAATATATTTTCTCGCTTTCACTGGACATTGGAAAAAGACGGGATTTATTTATGTATTAGTTTGTTTATGTTGTGCTCAATTGGTATTTAAAACACCACTCTGCCACGCTAATGTTCTTTTAATGAATAAAGTCATTGGGAAAGTGTACCCTAAAATGGCAATGATAAAAGTACTGGTGGTACACTAGTCTGGATGGAACACACAGGGCTTGTAAATAGTATATTTATATATCCTTTTATTAAAGATGGGATCTAGCACTATTCTGTTTTTAGAAATGAATGTGTAGGATGAAAATGTTTTAAATGATAGAATCTGTCATTTCTCCATCATTATGGCTTCATGGCTTATTCCAAAACACCTTTTAGCACAACTTCACTTGACGCTTAGACATTTTCTATTTCAGATGCCCACCAGACAGGACTGGTACTGTGTGTGACATGTTTGTGGGAATGACCCCGCAAAGCAGCAGTAAGTAAATATTTGCTGTATATGTTACGGAATGCTGCTCAGGATATTTTACTAAAATGTAACCAATATTTCAAGGCACCCTAAACTGTATCATTAAGGTCCCAGGACTTTATTTATTATAAACCATGAATTATTGATTACCCAGTCACAAAGAGCACTTATTTTAATTCACCACTACTTAACAGTCCTTTTTTAACTATTGAATCAAAAAGCAATACTTTAAAAATGCCAACTTTTGGGGGGCGGGGCCGGACCGCCGAGCGGAGCGGTCGCAGGGAAGATCAGCTCCCGCACACAATGACCCTATAAGCCCACTACTACTACAGATTAAACTCATCCAACGTACCCATCACTGCGACCCTCGATGGATGGGGGCCACCGGACCGGGGAGAGGCTTGCCTGATGGGTTTTAGTCCCCCGGACGGGGCGGGAGCTCTCTGGGCGGTGGGTGGAGTGGACGGCCGCCGCTCCACTATGCTGCCACCCGGAGCCCGATAGCCACGCTGCACTGGAACGGACCTGGCCCTGATCCCCCCCCCCCCATGGACCGGGGGGGTAATCCCGGTCCGCACCCCGTGGCCGCACTCAGAGTCCTCGCAGAGACGGCCGGAATCTAAGATGGCGGAGGCCGCGTGTGACAACATTGCCTCATGGCGCCTGACACAGACTGCTGATCCCCGCAGAACAGACATGCCAGGCACCTCACAGTGAGTAGGCAGAGCGGGGCCCCTAAGAGACACCTACCCCCAGTGGCAGATGGGAGAAGGAGGGGGGAGAGGCACAGCGAAAAGCGGCACCATAGCTACTACCACCTGCGCCATGCGCAGAGCTACTATCCCTCTGCCAGAACCGAGGGCCGGAACCCTAAACACAACGCCCCCCCCCCCCATCAATCAACCCACCAAACAGCATCCCATATCCAGCAGCAGCCCAAGACCACCAACAAGCCACGACTATGGACACGCAGCAGGATGGGGAAAGGCTCATGGAGGGAGAACAACAAGCTACAGATCAAGGGGACTATGGGCGAATATGCCTCACGTGAGCAACCTAATGTCACCTCATGCACCCACATTTAAGGACTTCCACATGCCAAGCCGAGGCCGATATACCGGCAACAACCATCCTGAACATGCTCAGAGACGCTAACTGCTGATTATCCACTACAGTCTCTATGCCTCCCGTACCATGTGGGGACCACAGAGTGCTTGAGGACTGATATTGCATGTCACTGATGACCTCTTCCTTACCCTCATGACAGCAGACATGTCTCCTCATATGTACACAGCCTGGGGGAACACTCTCACATTAAACGCCTACACAAGGCCGTATCCATGCATACAACACAGCACTATACTCGACCACTTATTGCTATGCACACATGGGAGTACCAGTCTCTGATGGCTCGGGGTGACTGATTTCAAGCGCTGACTCACTATATGCTTACACCAAGTTCACACAAGCGACACATACTCGACTATATATCGTGACAATATAAAAATGTGCACAGTAACTCTATGCTATGCCTCTTAACTTAACAACCTATGTATAACAATGAGTGTATGCCGTTGGGGCACTGCAAATGTAATCGCATCTGCTTATCTCTTGCACGCAAAAATAAAGAATTAAAAAAAAAAAAAAAAAATGCCAACTTTTGCTTTAGTTGTAACCAGGCTTCTATGAAAATATAGTCACAATTAATGGTTTCTTTCACCAGTTATAAGGAAACCGGAACTGATGTAATAGTGCAATGGGGGTATAAATTGGTGACCAATCCTCCCCGGTTAAGCAAGTGCCTCCTCATACCCCTTGTGCATGCTTATGTTGTAGAGGGCAGTTTAGGATGGTGGTGCTTTGGTCAATTAAGGTAACGACAAACAATAACCTCCTGCGGTGATGAAACTTGCATTGCATCTTAAAACATAAACCTGCTTTGATTTGATGACACAAAAACATACCTTACTTGCATAAATACAATATTAGGTGTTCAGCTGTATAATCTTCTATCTAGCTCTGTGTACAGAATGCATTGGTATTTAGCAGAATGCGTCAAAGCTCAAACACATTGTTGACTGGATATACAAGAAATGTCATACATGTAATTATACCAAACGTGTATATAGAGTGTCCTTTCCAGCTGAGATATTTCTGTAGGGAAATAAAGATAGAAGCACAGGCATGGAATAATGAACATATGTAGGAGATGCTTAATGATATATTCTGTATGACTAGCAGTAGTTCTTTTCAAACCTGGAGAAGTTGTTGAAATGATGTGAAATGTATTCATATGGAAAAGAGGGATTGTTGGCTAATGGAAGGAATAGTACATCATATGTCTGCCATTTTACTTGCTTTTGCAATTCATCCACTGTCCATTTCTCTCCCCTGCCCACAGGTACTACCTCCATTATAATTCCAGTTATAGTAATCATTCTCCTAGTCCTACTCGGTGTTGGTGTATTCGTGTGGTACAGACATCGGATGAGTGGGTGAGTAATGGTGGTATATTAGAAAACTATATATATATTATTATTATTATTTTTTTTTTTTTATCTTTTTTTTTAAATTGTGACATCTCCTGAATGGTTTGTATATATTAAATATTCTCCGTACATATTTTCTACTCCTTTCTTTTATAATTTGTACAGGAACTATTCATCTCTGAAAGGTTAACATACTTTGAATATCAAATTGATGAAATGTAAATCAACGTTCATTATCTTTCTGTAGGCCCAAATATGAAGTGTCGGCTATTCATATAATTGTACCCAATAGAGTACACACAGACTGATTCAACGGGTTTTGTTACTATACAGCACAATAGCCCTATGTTACGTCTAACACATTTTAAAACACTGAGTAAATTGTTGCCCATTTCTGATTAGTGTAATAATGTCATATTATCCGAGTAGTGTTTTGATCGTGTAAAGCAGTTTTACTGCTCCTCGCTGCTCCCTCGCGCTGAAGTGGTCTGGGTACCAATAGTGGTCCTTTAAATATCTCTAAATAAAAGGTCCTTAAAATGCGGTTAATACTTCTTATCAATTTTCGTTTTTACACCCCAGTTCAGTGATTAAAATCCTGTGCTGGCAACACATACTAAAGAGAATGCAAACCTGATAAAAGGAACCTGAATAAAATAAAGATGACCATGTAAGTCCACCTTGTAACAGTCTCAGATCCTTTAGGAATTAGCCCACAATTCACTGTAAAATCAGAACTAACTTTAAAAATTAAAAAGGTAGGACAAAACCCATTGAGTAATATCACATTAAAGTATAATTCATAAAAATGAAAAGGTTCACTCTGTCTACGTGGCACCTGTGTCACTACTGTGTGCTCTATTAGCGAATGTTTGGCTGTTTGAATGTTTCACAGAAGACATGAGCTAAAAGCACTGTTCTTGGGGGGCTAGTAGCAGCAAGAGCAGAAAACAAAAACTCCCTTTTATGCGTAATTATGTGCCTCTAGCCTCCCCTATCCTGGTTTGGAAAGCATAACGTCACAGCGTGGTTTGTATGACTGTAGTTGTGGACTTAATTTGCTGTGACGCTCAGATTAAACAAAGCTTGATCCAGAAAAAAAAAAGTGTGAAGAACTATTTATTTATTTTTTTTGGCTCTTAGGTTCTAATTGTAATTAGTTGTGCAGTAGAAAGTCCTAGTGGCACGATGTTGACCTTTGCAGTTCTAAAATATGTTATTTTTGTCAGGGGTATAACATTTGTCTCCTCATTATTTTTTATTATTTTATTTTCACAGAGCTAAAGGGTTCCAACATCAGCGAATGACAAATGGAGCTATGAATGTAGAGATTGGCAATCCCACCTATAAAATGTATGAGGGTGAGCCGGATGATGATGTAGGAGAATTGCTTGATGCAGACTTTGCTTTGGATCCTGATAAGGTAAACACCATAACTGCACGAAATTTAGGGATTCCACCTGTTTTGAAAGTAAGGTAATATTCTCTTAGTGTTTGCCTTGAGGTCTTCTAGAAAATTAATTTGAATATAATGAAAGAAGCTATCCATTCCTTTTGTTGCATTTTACATATCTCTTTTGATTCAAAACAATTTGAATAACTACTTAAAAAAAAAATAAAAAAATGTTTTTAAAAGTTTCCTAGCTACAACAGCGGTAACTTGAATTTTGTAATGAATTTGAGTTGTAAAATGATTACAAACGTCCAAAACGTCAAAACATGTTTAACAAAATAATATGAAGATTCTATTTTAATAATACAAAATTACAAGAGGCAAACCTCTATGCACCTTTCTACTTGCCCCAACATACGGAGGAGATCTTATTATGTAGGACATATGTGTAAAAAATATTATTAAAGCCATGTAAATTATATGCATTTTATTCTTCTAACCCAATGTTTTTTTTTTTTTTTGTCTTTATTTTTTTATTCCTTCTATATTTATTAACAATCTCAGCCCACGAACTTCACTAACCCAGTGTATGCCACCCTGTATATGGGTGCTCATAACAGTCGAAACTCGCTAGCCAGCACAGATGAGAAGAGGGAGTTGCTGTCTCGTGGAGGTGAAGAGGACTTCTCCGACCCTTTGGTGTAGGGTGAAAATTTTAATAAAATGAAAGAGAAATAGCTAAAAACTTTTTAAAAATATGGAGAAAACACACACACAACCTAATGTGTATAAAGTGTATAAATGAAGGACTACTTTTATATTTGATCTCAGTATTATAAATATATTTTTTTTTCCTTCCCATTAATTTTTTGGAACCTGTCTACATTCCCCTCAGTTCCACACCCATACATGCTTGGAGACTGCCTGTAACGGGACTCTGTAAATGGCACAGAAGTGGAACACAGATCTCGTCACTCATAGTATGAGTTAAAGTGTGGGAAGCAGTGGACAATGCAGAGGAGGAGGCAGCTTGTTTTTAAAATAAAATGTTAAAGAAGTCACACAAAACAAGAGAGGGCGATTTTATAATTTCAAGGGCTGGCCTTTTAACAAAAGACTGTTACGTTATTTTATCCACTTTGAGCATCGCCAAGATGGTACAACACAAGATTCGCCAGCTTGATATCTGTATTAGATTTTTACTTTATTTCTTTCATTTGCTTCATCGTTTAGCTATGGCACACAGTAAATAATTCTTTAGTTTTTTGTTTTTTTGTAATTTTATAGATGGGGCAATGTAATTTTCTGGCTGGACCTTTTAAAAACAATGTAAGTGGAATGTACCTTGGGATAATGAGAAGGTTTTGTAAAATGTCACTTTCATCAACTACTTTTCAACGGAACAGGAAGTGACATAGTGTAGCTTCCTGTCTGCATTTCCAAGAACGACATTCCTCATTTTATGTAACAATAAAATCACCATTGAGATTACAGGGAACTCCTGTCAAAGCAATGGACAAGCTGCTTATAAAAGTCTTATTGTGCCTCATCTCTGGAAAGTAGAGGAGAGTAATTCCCTCTTTCTAGCCAGAGAGAAGACTTTCCCGATCTAATGAATGTGTCAGAACAAAAAGTCCAGCCTTGCTACCAGTGCTCGCAAGTCATGGAGTGTAAGTAGGGCTTTGTCTGCAGTTAGTTTTGTGCAATCTAGCCCATTTGACAGTATCTGTAAAGAACAAAACAATATTTTTAAACTCCTTTTCTTGAAATCCTAGACAAAATGTAAGATTACCCAGTTCTACACCCAGGGCACTTTAGGGAACCCACATTGTAGAGTTATGGCTTCTGCCTTTTGGAAGATTTATAGAGTATGGAAAGAGCAGTGCTACAACACTTTAAATTATGTTTTAGTTTTATAAATCATGTTTTCTTTTCATATTGAGTGCAAATTTCCATTGCTGTCTAAAATACTTCTGGGAGAAAAATTAAAAACTTTTTCAAGATTTACCCCTTTTTTCTAAAGAATGTATCACTTTTAATTCCCGTACACTGGTTTGTGTAAATTGTATGAACACTAACCGCTTGGTTGAACCAGAACTGTTCACTTGGGACAAAAAGAAGGAACATTAATGTTACTTGAGGAGATGAGCATTTTTATATATGTGTGTCTTTTGTAGCACTGTTCTTTACATATATAATTATATTATTTGATTTGCAATTATTTCATGCACGGGGAGTATTCAGCAGGTCCATCTGGCAATAAATGGCTTAGTTTGGTCCTGATGGCAAATGTGTTGGCAAACAGTAAAGTTGTTTCATTTTTTTTTTATTTCTTCTGTGGGTGTTTCAGGAGTTTGCACATTCATGTTACATTTGCCTGCATTACACTAATTCAGTTATCAAACACATAAACACAGCATACTTTGGGGCTTTGCTTTTATTTGTTTTTGTTTATCTTCCTTTATCAGACATTGCATTTGTTTTTGTGCATATTTTTCACCTTTTATTTTTTTTAACTAACTTTTTTTGGGGGGGGGGCTTAAGATATTAACCATTTAAGATCCAGAGAGATGTAAAGCAACTTGCCTAGCAAAAAAAAAAAAAACCCTTGCTCTCACTGATCTTTGGATTAAAAAACAATTGAGGAGTTTTGGAAGAAAACTGTGAACGAAAATGTCTGTCTCACACACAATAGGGTGAATTAAGCTTGCCCTCTCCACTTTTGAGGAAAATTTAACTCAGGGGTAGCCAACGGGTAGCTCTGCCACTGTTCTAGGACTGATGTTTGATATATTATCGCCACCGATGTAAAAAGCATTCTGTAACCACCCCTGGCTAATGGCTTGAATAGCACGCATTTCAACAGCTGCTAGCTTTCTAGAACCATCTATGCCTATGCTTATTTGCCTTGTTAAATTTGACTTTTTTGTTTTTTAAATTTATTTTATACTGTCTGTCTCTCAGAAATAGTCTCTGTATGATGATACCCAATTTGCACATGGTCTATGGCTCAAAAGAACACTTTGGCTGCACTGTCGGTTTGATTATTTGTAACTGGCTTTTAGTTTGGATATCTTTAAAGACCTTTTACCCGTTTTACATCAGACTACCTGATTAATTTTCATTTTGGCAAGCAGCCTCAACAAGTATTCAACAATAAGGTATGGGCAGCAATACATGTCTTTCTAAGAGTTTAATTTTTTTTATTTTATTTTTTACGTTTAACGTTTTAATAGCCTTTTGATGTTTTTGTATAAAATGTTTTCACATTAAAAGAGATATTGAAATTATAACAAATATGTTGATCCTGGAATTCTTTTTTTTAGAAGCCACTAGTGCAAATTGGCTTTTCTTGCTATGGAAACTTGTCCTACATCAACTAGGAGGACTTACAGGAGTGGGTTTACTTATGATCCTAGCTTTGAAACAATCGGCTCATGTGATAGGAAATTCTAATAAGTAGGTACATGTCAATCCAATAAAAACATAATAATAATTTTGCAATAGTTGGCTTACTGAGAACAAGAGTCACTGGTTTCAGTCCTCTTTTTATTCAGTGCTTGATGAGGTGTAGCCTACAAGCAGCCCTCTGAGTTTGTAGAACTAAAACTACCATAATGCTTTGGTAACCTTAAGGAGCTGTAGTTCTAACGCTAACTTTCTGTAGGCCTCCACTTTCCAAGATCATGTGCAAATTTTCATTCAAATTAGAGCGATAATGTATATTGACATAGGATGCTATTTTACAGACTTCGCGGGTTAGCGATGAGTTGTTAAATTATCGGTTTTCAAACATTTTTGCACTAGAATTGTATGTTGTCTGCCCTTGCTGCGTCTTCAAAAATCCCATTCTCATTATTGGCCGTTTAGATATGGGGACATACCTCCAGCCATGTTAAATACATGAATATAAGTTTAGGGCAGTGACAACAGCTGGCTTCACAGTCGTACGCCAATTAAAAAGAACATTCCATTAATAACCATAGACACACTACCAAATGCGGCTGGGCTAAATGGTCCTACCACAAGTATCCTATGTCTATTTTTGTTTTGTCTCCAAAGTTACACTTCTGATCAGGATACCATTCCTCTTTTCTCATTGATGCATATGTTAAGGTACATAAAGTTAACAAACTTCTTTTTTTTTTTTTTTATCTCTCTGGAAAGCACTCAACTCAAAATCTTTTGTTGGGCTGAATTGAGGGAGGCAGGGTTACAAAGAGTTTTAATAATTTTTGCTGGATTACTTTACAACTTAAATAACACAGAATATTGTTATAAATAAAATGAAAAACTATACCAAATTGTTTCTTGTCTCATTTCTCCTTTGTAATATTTTTTTTGGATGTGATTGTGAATGCAATTCATTAAATCCGTTCTAAGTTCATAGTTTACTAAAACTATACTTCCTGATACTGCTTGCTCAACACTTTACGATACAAATGCATGCCACCCATATATCTCCATAATAAAGGGGGGTGGGGGAGAGAGTTGGAGGAGGGCTAGTTTTTTTTTTTTTTTTTGTGAACTTTACTCACATCCACTTTTGCTGATACCAATGACCACTTAGTGTTTACTAATTCTGCTAATTGGATATACATCAAGAAAACGCTGTATTTGTCCAATTAAAGGAACATTTCAAGCTGAATAACAGTGTATGGGGTGCCAGGAGTACTGATAGTTTTTAGCCAGATAAGTAGTCAAACTGAATGATTTGACAACTTAACTGGGGTCCATCTGGCACAGGTAACCTCACAAAGGCCATCCTGCTACCTTAAATATTACTGGGCTGTAGTGGTTATGGTGCCTGGAGTGTTTATTTAATTGCCATAGCAACTCCACCAGTGCTCAATAAGTTTGTCGGAACATGTACCGTTCATCTGCCAAATTTCACAAGTGTTTTGGTAGGTTAGGTAGGTAGGTTTTGGTGCTGAAATAAAAACAGAATATGAAAACTCTGAGAACAGGTAAACGCTTAGATAAACTCTGTAGCTTGCCCTTCGGTTAGTCCCTGCTCAGGTCTAAAAAACTTGCGCTCACTTGTGCCATTACAATGAGAACCTATACAATTTGGATACCAGACTGATCCCATCCATAAGGGTAATTCATAATAGAAATGCCAGCACATTCTCTCTGCACAAGATACAACAACCCCAGACGATTGTTTTGACCTTTGCTTCCGTGTTCTCATACTCCATTTTTGGTGCTAAAATGTATGTTAAAATTGTATTTATATATATATATATATATATATATATATATATATATATATATATATATATATATATATATATATATATATATATATATATATATATAATATGTGTGTGTGTGTTGGCAGGATGAACAGACTCTTGACAAACTTCAAATGCAAGCTTTAGGATAAAATAGTACTGCAGTTTATTTGCACTTTCCACAGGTTATACAATGCTGTGCTTAACATAAAAAAAATAAAAAAAATAAGAAAATAAATCCTACTCCAACTTGGAGATTTACTAAACAGCAGTGTTCCCAACTATCCTACTGGCAAGCTAATCCAATTCCCAGTTTTAAACAATTTAAACAGAGCACTTTAAGCAGGCTTTGACACAGTACCTTTTCCTTTAGAGCAGGCTTCCCCAAACTCTGGCACTCCAGATGTTGCTGAACTACAACTCCCATGATCCCATGATGCTAGAAGGGGAGAGTAAAAACAAAATAATTAGACATGTGCAATTCGTTTCGGTCTGAATATGAATTTGGACGAATTTCGGGCAATTCGGACATTCGGTTAATTGCCAAGGTCCCGAATTTCTGAAGTGCTGAAGTTCCGAAGCACAGTATTGCCTAAGTACTAATATACTTACCCAGTGAAAGAAGAAGAATGTTACATTGTAAACAATTTTAAATAAAAAAGTATACAAACATAGTCATGATTCACCTGTAAGCATTTGCAACACTTACAACAATCAAGTAACAATCAAGTAACATACATTCATATAAAATGTAAGTTACTTGGCCAGTCAATGTAATGACAGGAATGAATAAGTAGATAACGCCCTAATTCCCACGGTATTAGGGAGCTATCTACTAAAAGGCTGAAAGACCTAAATTGGTCTTTCAGCCAAATTTACGAATACTAAGTAAAGATTACTTAGTATTAGTAAATTATGCCCCTACTCACTATACCGCGAGTAGGGGCATGTCTATTCAACAGTGAGCAGCCTGTGGCTGCTCACTGTTAATAAAAATAAAAAAGTCCCCCTTCCCGAGCCCCCACCCCTGAGCGGCAGGTGGGGGCCCTAAATACTAAAAAGGGGGGGGACCTAATGTCCTCCCCCCTGGCCCCCACCCCGGAGCGGTGGGTGGGGGCCCTAAATAGTAATGGGGGTGGCTAATGTCCTCCCTCCTGGCCCCCACCCCTGAGCAGTGGGTGGGGGCCCTACAATAAAATAAGGGGGGACCTAATGTCCTCCCCCCTGGCCCCCACCCCTGAGCGGTGGGTGGGGGCCCTAAATCCTAAAAATGGGGGACCTAAGGTCCTCCCACCTGGCCCCCACCCGTGAGCGGTGGGTGGGGGCCCTTTATACTAATAAAGGGGGGGACCTTATGTCCTCCCCCTGTCCCCCACCCCTGAGCGGCGGGTGGGGGCCCTAAATACCAATGGGGGGGGGGACCTTACTTATATTAATGCATAGAATGAATTTTACGTGTCGTCTTGCTCAGAAATGCTTTAGACTTGAGAAAGGTAGGTTCTCCCGAAAGCTTGTCATTAAAAACATTCTGTTAGTCGAATAAAAAAGGTATTCCAACATACGGCTTTTATCTGTTTTTTACATCTACATCACTGGACTAATATGGCTACAATCTCTACTATATAAATATATGTTTAAAATTTGTAATATTGAAACTGCTACCTGTAACAGACTTGTTGCTAAATGACCAAGTCATCCAGACTATAAAGATCGCTGTATATAATATTGTATCTTTATTTATTTATTGAATAGTGAATTGACAACCACATTACAAGATGTACGTTCAAATAATCTTTTGGGTTTGTTTTTTTTGTTTGTTTGTTTTTGTTACACAGTGGTGACTTGCTTTTTTCATTTTTTTTTATTTTTTTTTAATTCTTTATTTTTGTGGTGCAGGTAATGAGTTACAAACATATAAAGTAAATCATAGCAAGGTTTCACATTCTGTTCACATAAAAGAAAACCGTAAAAAACACTACACCATTTAAGTCTTGACTGTCTATTCTATGGGTAGGCCATATGGTGATGCTATCTAAGCTCGATGCTAGGAGAATATGGTCATACCCCTGGGTGCAGTTCCCTAGTTGTTATGATTTTCTAGATTTAGTGGGGGGGATGTAGCATAAGCCCTTACTTTCTTCCGTGGGGTGTGTAGTCCAGTTCCGTCATATCAGGGTAAAGTTGAGTTTCGAACCCTTAACCTAAGGGGTCGCGGAAGGGGGTATCTAGTCATGTATAAAATACATAAAACTGTGGCGCATGCTAATTACAGAACTGCTCTCGTATACGTAGTAAGGCACTATATGTGATTCTCTATTAACTTAAAGTAATAGAGGTAAACAATGAAAGTAACAAAACATAAGAAACAAAACGTAGGCCGACATATGTGCAGTGGGTATGATGTTATTAGCTATAATAGGTTAGCCCTATGGCTCTGCACCATTTCTGCTCAGGTCCCTGCCGTTTTATTAGAGCCGCCTCTGGGAGTAAATGGGACAGTTCTCATATGTGAGCTGTGGAGGTGGTAGGTGTCTCCTGAGCCCTTGTATCTGGTGAGTCCCAAAGCAAGCAGGAAATCTGGGGCTTCTGAGATAGAGGTGAGCTTTAGGACAGTGTTGTGCTGTATCACGGCTAGGGTTCTTGGCATCAGCCATCGATAGTCCACCTTTGCGTGTTGGAAGTGGTTTCGCCACTGCAGTGTATTCCATTTGATGTCTTGAAAAAAGGGGAGTCTGGACAACTCAAAGTCCAGTGGGGTCTTTTCTATGATTGCTGTGAGTATGCGATGTTTGAATAGGATTGAGTGACAGCGGACAATTACATCTCGCAGAGCTGTAGTTAGTGCTTGTCTTGCTTTATGGATGCGGAAATGTCCATCAAATTCTAGCTTCTTGGCCTGGGTGTGGGGCAGCAGTGTTGCAGTTGGCCTCCGTAGATTGTGAGGCAGTTCGGTCGGACCTACAGAGTCCGGTATTCCCCAGATTTTGATGTTCGGCCGTGATTGTGATCTTCCATGGTGTCTAGCTTAAACTGGAGCACTGAGTTAGTTGCTTGCAACTGGTGCAGGGTATCCCCCACATTTTTAATTTCTTGGTGAATATCCATGATATCTTCCTCTGTGGCCTGGACTCTTTGTGACACTGCTTGTATCTCATGTCAACGTCAAACATTTGCTTCATCTCGCTTATCAACTGCCTTATGTCATGCTTTGTGGCAGGTGCTAGGTCGTCCCGTTCAACATGTAGCTCAGTAGGTAGTTGAGGTTTGATGAGAGTTGCCCTTTCCCGTTGGGTTTAGTTCTGGGCTGTTGGAGCTAGGTTCCGGCTCAGGGTCGGCCACCATTTTGTGACGATAAAATGCTTTTGAGGGAATTTCAAATAATTTGTGAGAATTCACAGGCATACATTTTAACTCTGTGTATTGTCACATTTTGGGAAAAGTGCATCCATTCATTTGTGCATAAATTACCATCTATTCAGCTTTCATATTAAATTTAAATTTGACATGTTAATGCACTCAAAGGGTTTTGTGGGGTTTTTTTTTCCCCCTCCATTTTTGTTAAAGGCTTACTCCAAGTACCATGACCATTTCAATGAATTGCAGTGGGATTAGGGCCTGTAGCCTCTTTACACATACCTAGTGTAAGCATCCTTGGGCTGTTGCTAACCAGATTCTATGCATATTGCTATGCACAGAACTGCATTAATTTGCTGAGAGCAATAACCTGACGCTTTCAACCAATGAATGTCTGACAAGAAGGACTTCCAGCTTCTGCAACTCTGCAGCAGCCCAATGTGGTCACCGGCTGGAGAGGAGACCAGTGGGCTGTAGTGGTTATGATGCTTGGAGTAACGCTTTAAAACATCAGCATTTACTAGTTGAAAAAAAATACATAATCCTAAAAGCAAGAAAATTCTATTTTCTTAGCTGAAGAACTTATTTATACAACTTAGCTGATGTACCCCCGTAAAAGAGCATAAAATACATTATCAATACTTATTGATAGTTTGAGTGTACCCCAAAACATATTTGGACTCTATACAAATGTTCATGAAAATAGACTTTTTTGTTTAAATTTTTTATTTATTTTTTAAATCTTGCATTATTAAAAATAAAATACTTGATGTTTTTTAAACTATATATAAATAATAAAATGCTGTGATATAAAGGGATCTAAATCTTCCTGGTGGGTTTAATGGTTTCTTTAGTTAAGGAGAGGAGTGAATACCTCTCAAAGTCTTAAAGTAAACACTTGTACTGAGAACATGACTGCTGACCAACTTTATTCCCCAGTTGCCCCAAATAAAACACGCCAGACCTGAACAAGTTGGGTAAGGGCAACGGCCACAGCTTTATTTAACCATAAACATCATGCCAGCAAATTTATCTTTCAGCTGTTGGGGTGTTCTCCAACAGACAGCTCTACACCGTTCTCCAAGAGTCCAGAGCAGCCTGCCTCCCGTCATCAGCTTCCGGTAGGCTGCGACTCCCCAAGCTGCCTTGGTGTTTTCATCCCTTGTATCTGAGCTTGCCAGGAGAAAGCGCAAGCTGTGACAAAACAAAGCACAAGACACAGACACCAGAAACAAAACACAACCAAATCTATTACTGGGAGGGAGGGTGGGAAAGTCTGGATCCTTCAACTCGTCTGCGCTGACTGGTAAGGCCGCTCCTCCCTTCCCCCTTTTCATCTCCTGGTCCCTATTTGCAACTATGTATCTATCTGGGGACCAACCCCTAACCCTGGGCATCAGTCATGCTCTCCCTTCCTTATTTTCCAGGGAGAAACCTGACTGCTGACCCAGATCATTTTATTTCCCCTATTTCCTGAAATAAAACACACCAGACCTGAACAAGTTGCGTAAGGGAAACGGCCACAGCTTTATTTAACCATAAACATCATGCCAGCAACTTCATCAATCAGCTGTTTGGGTGTTCTCCAACAGGCCGCTATACACCGTTCTCCAAGAGTCCAGAGCAGCCTGCCTCCCGCCATCAGCTCCCGGCAGGTTGCGACTCACCAAGCCACCTTGGCGTTTTCATCCCTTGTATCTGCGCTGGCCAGGAAGAACCACCACCGCGATGTCAACCTTGTCTCCCACCTCTTGTCAACATCACGCCCCCCCGCAGACGGCGCCGCCTCCAGCCCTGATTGCAACCCCACATTAAAAATGTCCAACCCATTCAAATCAAGATGCACACCGTCCTTTCTCATCAGGCTCCCATTCTCCCCTTCGAGCTCCACGTGTCGAACCACAATCCCTCTCAAACGGTGCATGAATCTGGCCACCATCATGTTCAACTTGCGCCTGCCTCTCTCCAAACTCTGGGCATTGGGGAACTCCCGCCAACAGGGCCTAAGAACTATCTCCGACCATATCAGAGTGAGATCCCAGAAAAGCGCGAGGCACCGAGCCAGGTCGTGCTTGATGGCAAATCCACTGCGCGGGTCCGACCCAAATCGTTCCCTCTGGCATGGATGACCAGGGACACTGGGCCCGACATGCATCTACTCAGAGCCACACACTCTGGGTAAACCATGTTCCACGTTAGTCCCCTGATACCTCTCCAGTGAAATCGAGCTATCTCGGAGGAAAAACCCAGATTGCGTCCGTACGGCCGTTCCATGGCTCGCCCAGCCGCCCAATTAACATACGTTTGGATTTTGGGACACTCTTAACGGGGGATTGAGTCTAGAAAACAATATTTATAACAAAGTTGGTCTAACGTATCTCCTAAACCGACCCGATTCCCATCTACCCAAGCGCTTAATAGAATCATCAGAAAACCCCATCATGCTTGCCTGGGTAGCCGCCCCAATCCTAAAAGAATGTGCGGAAAACCCTGCCAGACCCACCTTGCAGGCCATCAAGGAGGCCTGCAGCAAAGCAGAGAATGGATACATTGACAGAGGTGACCCATCTTCATGAACCGGGAAGGAACCCACCTTACCTGACCGTATCTGCATATACTTACGAAACAATAGCACCGGACAGAATTCCCCCCCCCGGTGGACCCAATATGAACCCATGCTTCTTTTCCTGCTTGATACGTCTTCAACTGCTGAATACAAATGTCCACCTCCGAATCCGTTCAACAAACATCCGACAATAGCAACAGAGATACCGACCTTTGATTCTGTGCCACGAGCTCACCCACCCAAAATGCCCCGTCAAAATAGAACGAAAAAGCCAACTGAAACAAAACCGACTCAAAACCCGATGAGCAAACGGCCCTTAGGAGTCGCCACAAAAAGATCCACCAAAATAGGACAGTGATCCACTACTCTCCGGCGCTGCCATCCACGCAGAATCTCTACTTTCTCTCTATCCATTTCTTGGTGACATCCCTCCAACCCAGGAACCGAAACAAAAAAGACAAGGCCAATATAGCCTTTTCGGATGCCGAATACAACTTACCTTGACTCAGGAGTCCGTCCAAATACCTGAGAGTCACCTCAAACCGGTCCTCTTCCGAAGAGAAACCAAGCCCATGATCGACCAATGCCAGCCAGCCCTGCCATATCGCCTGATATGCCCCCCAGGAGGAATCAGACAATGAATCCCGAATCAAGCCCATCAGGCCTCCGACAGATCCCATAAGGATGTTGGGCATCTCAAGCCAAGCTCTTCCGCCTCTGGCGCTGACTCTCGAAACCTCTACCACTGAAAGAGAGATAAAGAGTCAGCCACCACATTCAAAACTCCTGGTACATGACAAGCTTTTATCCAAACATTAAACTGTAAACTTAACACCAATTGTTGAAGCAGTGCCAAGACCGGAGGGGATTATGGCGACGAACGGTTTATTACGTGGACAACACTCATGTTGTCGGCATGAAAAACCATTGTGTGATCCTGAAGCTCGGGACCCCATAGCTCCAGCGCAACCACGATGGGGAACAATTCCACAAATGTCAGATTGCGCAACGGCGCCATGCCCCGCCAGGTGACAGGCCACCTATGTGTGCACTACTGACCCCTAAAATACACCCCAAACCCGACGGAACCCGACGCGTCCGTAAACAAATCAAGCGCTGAGTTAGCCGAGGCCTCCCTAAGCCAACAGGATTGCCCATTGTATTGCTCCAGATAGGAGCTCCACACTAAAAGGTCACTCCGAATGCGCCGGGATATCCTGATGAAATGGAAAGGCTCATGAACCCCAACGGTGGCCAGCTACAGCCTCCTACAGAAAGTCCTATCCATGGGCAGAACTGACACGCAAAATTCAAGTGACCGAGCAAGACCTGCATCTGCCTCAGCTGCACTTTCTTGGTGCACCTCACCAGGTCCACCATCTGTAAAAGAAGCGCCAACTTCTCATCCGGCAAGCAAAAAACCATGCGGTCAGCATCGATTTCGATACCTAAAAAGGATAACTCCGACACCGGCCCCACGGTTTTCTTCTCTGCAATGGGCACCCCGAAAAACAATGACCCCTTCCGAAATATGTCCAACAATACTTGACCGACCTGAGAACGTGCCAGCCTGAAGAATAGGAAATTGTCAAGGTAGTGGGTAAGAGACACATGCCCAGGTACCTGCACCGTGGCCCATTCCAAAAACGGGGAAACATCTTGAAGTAACATGAGATGGCAAATCCCATGGGGAGGCACATGTTATAGTAGAAAAACCCGCGGAAATGGCAGCCCAGCAGGTGAAAACAATATGGGTGGACAGGCAATAATCGAAAAGCTGATTTGATGTCGGACTTTGCCTGACTGCGCCCCGGGACCCGCCAACCAGACCAACACCAGGGCCCTGTCGAAAGACGCGTATCGAGACCAACAGATCTCCTTGTCAATATCATCATTCACGATCCACCCGCTGGATAGGACAGGTGCTGAATCAATCAAAAGGAACCTGACTCTTTCCTCGGGACCACACCCAAAGGAGAAATACACAAATTACTAAAAGGGGAAAAATCTAAAGAGCCTGCCATTTGGCCCAGCCGCACTTCGTTGTTCAATTTTTCCATCAAAAGATCCTCCTTACCCCGCACCGACTGAAGATTCCTCACAAATTGCCCAGACTCTGAGGCCACAAACGGAATCCAGAAACCTGTGGAGAACCCCTTCAACAGGACCCCAGTGTCATGACGCCTAGGGTACTGCTCGCATCCTTACCGCGCTCACAGGAGTCCTCGTCTCTGAGAACCTCATATTGGCCAGTAATTCTGGAGGCCGGCTTCCCCTTTCTAAAGCATCGCACTGCGGGATGGGCTCCCCCACAGAAACTGTACCATCTGCATTGGCCCTCGTTAAAGAGCCAGCACACGCTTTTTTCCCCCCTAGCCGACGTACCAGCAGGTATGCTGGCTGCTCCGGGAAAGAGAGAGGGACGGCATGGGGTCATCATCAGCAGCCACAGGTTGCCGCCCTGACTCCCAAAGTCCATCTCTGGACAAACCGCCATTCTCTGCCAAGACTGCTGGTCGTGCTTGAACCAGCACTGCCCCCCGTAGATCTTGTAAGCACCCCAGATCAGATCCAAGTATCCAAACAACAAGAGAGCACGTTCTCCAAAACGTCGCACCAGAACACTAAAAGATGGCAAACCCATGCAGCTAATTACCGAACGTCCGCGGAAGGTGCTTACCTCTGTCCGACTCCTGAAACTCACCTCGCCGTGGCCTATCCATGGCCTACCTGTCCGTGGGCACCACTGATAACAAGTCGACATACCCCTCCAGATCTTTCCTTCACCTCCACAGGAACGTGTAAGCCCAGTGGAGCCATGACGCAGCCCAGCATAGCTTGTGCCTGTACCCTCACCGCTCCCCCTCACCCCCCCCCCCCCGGGAGCCTATCCAGCACAGCCCTAACTAAGTCTCTCAAATGCCCAGACTTGTCTACCACTGACCCACCCAATGCGCACCAAACGCTAGCGCAGGCCAATTTACCGCTCCTGGGGGGGAAGGCACTGCCGATACCCACAGCTCTGGGCCTTCCGGAACTTCCACCTCCTCATCAGAGTCAGACCGAGACCTGGAAAGACCCCTCTGGGCATCCGGCACCCGACCTGTAGCATGCCTCAGTCCTCAGTCTTCTGTTGATGTCCTCCCTGAACCTCGTAGTCCACCGCTGGGACCTCTGACACGGCAGGAAGGCACCTCACCGCTGTCGTGTACTCGCTCCTTCCGTATTTACAGCGCCCCCGGGGCACTACGCGTCCAACGTCATGATGACACTTCCGGACGATTCGGAAAAGGAGGGCTGTGGGATCTTCCCGCCAACGAGACGCCATCTTGGGGCCTACCTTCCGTCCCGGGTCCTGTCTGTCCTTGACGCACTGCTTCGGGAGAAATATGCGGCATCCGGCCTCACTCACCGTCCGACACCCGACCTCTCCGCAGGAGTCCACCACACCGTACCGGGCTAGGAGACAGGCACAATGGCGCAGACTACACAAAAAAGATGGCTATCCGAGAAAATGCAATGGATATTTAAACTGGGGGCATTAATGCCCAACAGTTTAAATATTGATTTTGAACTCATACATTTTTTAGAGTAGACCACCCATATATTTCACATCTTACATCCCCAAGACACTTATACTATATTTTATAATTTTTATATTTTATAATTTTTAATCATATATTTTTCAATATATTTTTTAGTATTATTCCTCGATTTATGAGGAGTATACCTTTAAAGATGAGGTGTAGTGTTCCACTTTTTCACACAAGTTATAGAATCAAATTTAGGTTACCTTTTCCATAGCAAAGAGAAGACACCGAAAAGGATTACCTGATTTTAGAATATGTATGGCAATTTTTAGTGGTGGTTAAAAAGCTTTTGAAGAGGAGTACCCCTTTAAATCCAATTTAATTTATATAGATGTTTAATTTCAAACGGTTGTTTTATAAGGAATACATGCGTATGTATGTTCACATGTATATACATACATTCCTTGACACTTTTTAAGGAAGAAACCATAAATATTTTCAGGGAAATGTATTCCTTTAAAACTATATGCAAATCACTGTTGTCCTATAAGAAATATATTATAACAATAGTCTCCCATATACACCTATATGATTCCTATGTTAAGTAAAATGTGTCTTTGCAAAACCCTGTTTTGCATAATTTTGACAGGGTATAATGAAAACAGCCGCTATTTCAATATATGTTGATTGCATATGTGTTTTGGAAATAATTGGTTAATGAATCAAACAGGAAGAACCTGTAGGATATTTGCCAGTTATGGATAGCTGCAATATTGTATTTAAGCGAGATCGGCACTTGGCATCCACAGACTTTGAGAAAGCCCACCCAGGGCGAAACGCGTAAGTCACATGGTGCCGATATTACACAACATCGATGGACCTGCATGAGAAACTTCCCCATGAACTGTGAGCTGGTTAGATAGAGCTATATAATTGCATAGCTGTATAGTTTTTTTACTTTTACTTTTTATGGTCAATTTTAACGGAAAATAAGTTTGGAACATTTTCAGAATATTTATTGTTTGGACTGTGGGATATATTGTGATACAAGTCCTTGAACCTAGGCACCCAGACCACTTCTGCTCATTGGAGTGGTCTGGGTGCCAACTCCCACTACTCTTAACCCTGCAAGTGTAATTATTGCAGTTTTTTATACACTGCAATAATTACCTTGCAGGGTTAACTCCACCTCTAGTGGCTGTCTACTAGACAGCCACTAGAGGGAACTTCCTGGTTTCTAGCACAGGAAACCTGTGCTAGAGCGTCGCTGGACGTCCTCACGCTGTGTGTGGACCTCCAGCGTCGCTCAAAACCCCATAGGAAAGCATTGAAATGATTTTTCAATGCTTTCCTATGGGGAGATGTAATGCGCATGCGCGGCATTGCCGCGCATGCGCATTAGGTCCCCTCGGCCGGTGGGCGAGATCAGTCTAGCCCACCGGCCGACGCAATGGATAGGAGGAGCGTCGCGGTGGCGGAGACTGCGACGAGGGACATCGCCGCTGCCTCAGGTAAGTCACTGAAGGGATTTTTACCCCTTCAGTAACCGGGTATTGGGGGGTGGGAGGGAGAGGGACCCTCCAGTGCCAGGAAAACGGATTGTTTTCCTGGCACTGGAGATTCCCTTTAATAAGGTGAGAACTCCACATAGGGTGTGTATGGTGGAGGCTCTGCACCTAACGTTATAACACCATTTAAGCCTTTCATTTTCACAGATCATCGCTTGTAGCTCAACCCCTGAAGTGCTGGAAAGGAGAAAAGAAGAGGCCACTGTACATGGGGTCTGAACTGTTCAATTTGGGACCTTTTGTTGAAAGCATTATACATATAATGAGAAAAAATGTGTGTTTGACTGCATGATCTTGGTAATTGCATTTCTGTGGTAAATAAGTTCTACAATATTTTTACTCTCTAATTGGAGAGCTTTCTAATTGTGCGCTCCCACTGTATTACACTGTTATAATGTATGGATCAAACATTTTGTATTATACTATTATAATGTATGGATCAAATAGAATGGACATTGTGTATAATACTGTCAATGTATGGATCAAATATTGTGTATAATACTGTTACAATAATGTATGTATCAGAACGGACGCTGTGTATTATACGGTGTTATAATAATTTATGGATCAAATAATACGGTCATAATGTATGGATCAAATATTGTGTATTATCCGGTGTTATAATATATGGATCAAATATTGTGTATTATACTGTTATAATAAAGTATTGTGTATTATACTGTCATAATGTGAAGATCAAACGTGTATTACACTATTATAATGTATGGATCAAACATTTTGTATTATACTATAATAATGTATGGATCAAACATTTTGTATTATACTATAATAATGTATGGATCAAACATTTTGTATTATACTATAATAATGTATGGATCAAACATTTTGTATTATACTATAATAATGTATGGATCAAATAGACTGGGCATTGTGTATTATACTGTATCAGAATAATGTATGGATCAAATAGAACATACATTGTGTACTACACTATGTTGTAATAATGTATGGATCAAATAGAACATACATTGTGTACTACACTATGTTGTAATAATGTATGGATCAAATAGAACATACATTGTGTACTACACTATGTTGTAATAATGTGTGGATCAAATATTGTGTATTATAAATACTGTGTTGTAATAATGTATGGATCAAATAGGAGTATTTACTAAACTGGAACTTGTGTATTATACATACTGTGTAACAGAGGTTCTAATTAGTAAGAGTTCCTATATATAGTTTTTATTACAAAACAATACAGCATGCCATACACGTATAGATGCCGCCTAGTCAGCAATACATACACTTGTTTTTTCTGGCAAAACTTGCTTGGAACACAGAAGAAAGCCAGCACTAATTTTATCTTCAAACCTGGGTTTCTTAAACTTGGCAATGATCGCATTTTTAGAATTGCGTCTGGTGAGCTGTGCATGGGGGTTTCACAAGGTGCCATGTAATAGAAGGGTTATATTCACTAAACTGTGACATGATGTAACTGACAATCATCTGGCTGCAGAAATGGTTAATGTGGTAACACACTGATTTCCCGTGTCCATACAACACTTTGGGACAATGTTAATGCATATTTCAGGTACTACATGGCTGGCTGTGATAGGATTTCTCTTCTCCTTTTGCAGGTAATAATACAGCACTAGCGTTCGCTCTGACAGCAGGTACCATGTCTTCTGTCCGGTACCTGGCAACGCTGCAGCGTCCAAAACATGGCCCAGCATCAGACCAAGCTCAGGTTATATGTTGGGAACAAGCAGTCTATGTGTCTAACGGCACCAGGTTTGTTTGGATCGGAGGTATAGGAGGTGGGAACAGCCGAGAAGAGCATTTTGCTCAGGTAGGATGGGAGCTTTCCAGAAAAGCTCTTAAACACAAGGATGGAAAGATGAAGGGTGTGTCTGGATTCCAGCGACAGCCAGTTTAGTTCTTTTAGCATGTCACAATGGTGGGTCCTGTAATTACATTGTAGCACAAATCGGCAGAACGAGTTATACAATGTTGAGTTTTATTAATGTGGGATTGCGGTGCAGATGCATGTACTACATCCCAATAATCAATGATTGGCATCAGCATTTGCTGTACAATCGTTTCCTTCACTGTAGGGCTTAGGCAGGATTTGTTTCTGTACAGGGCACCTAGTTTTGGATAAAGTTTAGATGCAAGCTTTTCTATTTGCAGGCCAAAAGATAGATTGGGGTCTAAGATCATACCCAAGTATTTGAAAGAGTGGACTGCGGTTAGTGTGCTATTTTAATTTGTTTTGATGGATAGGTGGGAATTGTGTAATTTGTGTAATTTAGGTAGTATTCCAAAGATCATTGTGAAAGTTTTGTCAGTGTTTAGGAAGAGTGTTTTTTGCGATCCACTTTTCTACCTCTGTAAACTGGTCTTGGAGCACAGCCTCAAGCTGCGGTAGATCGGATTTGCTCGCATAGATTACTGTGTTGTCTACGTACATGTGTACATTTGAGGATTTGCAGACATTAGGCAGATTATTTATAAATAGTAGGGGCAGTGGTGTATCCTGGTTTTGTGCTGCCCTGGGCATTTGGGGGTGGCTTTTTTTGCCGCCTAAGGCAAATGCCTTGTTTGCCTCAGGGCTAATACGTCCCTGAGTAGGGGGCCGAGAATGGAACCTTGGGGAACACCACACTTGACTGAGAGAGGGAGGGAGTCGCTGTCAGAAATGGACACATATTGTGATTGATCCAATACATACGATCAAAACCAGGTTAGCGAACGATCACCAATACCTGAGTTTTTGAGTTTGTGCAATAGAATGTTGTGGTCTACTGTGTCAAAGGCCTTTACAAAATCAAGGAAAATAGCTCCAGTTAGGTCTCCTTGTTCCATGCCAATTTGGATGTCATTGCAAACTTTTAAGAAGGCAGTTGTGGTGGAGTGATTCTGGTGAAAGCCCGATTGATCAGGGGTAGTTAGATTGTTGGTAGTACTCACATAGTTGCGTATGGACACATTTTTCTAAGATTTTTTACAATGCTGGGAGCAGTGATATTGGGCGATAGTTAGAAACCAAAGTAGTGTCATCACTTTTATGGATAAGCACTACTTTTGCAGTCTTCCAAAGTTTGGGTATGTATCCAGACACCAAGGATTCGTTAATTAGGTTTGTGACAGGTTTAGCAATTGCCGACACACTGAGCTGCAACAGCATTGCTGGGATTTGATCAGGTCCAGATAGGTTTTTAATTTTTAGATTATTAAGGTGTTTCTTAATGACACTAATAGGTACAGGTCTAAAAATGAACTGGTCTATATTGGACCTTTGCAAATTTAGTGGGGCTTGATCCACATTTGTAGTTTCAGGATGCGTGTCATTTATTAGCTTGGCAATCAGGGTAGTGGAGCATCCTACAAATAATTGTTAAAGGCATTTGCTACATCTAAGGGAAGTTGCAGGGTTTGGTTATCCACTTTGACAGTGGAGGTTTGGGAGTGGATTGGGGGAGTGTGTAATTTATTTATGACTTTCCAAAAGTTGTTCAGATTTTCACAGAAATATTGGGCCTTGGCCAATTTTGTTTGTTTAGTGCATATATTTCGCCATTGTCCATATGCACAGTGATCATTCATAGAGCCAGTACACTTGAACTTTGACCACAAAGAATATGTCAGGACTCCGGACCCTCAAAGTGATAATGGTAAGTAGTAAAACTCCAGGCCATCTTTTGTCTTCATGTTCTGTACCATCCCGTGTCCTTTCGAGTGAAGAAAATAAAATTTAAAAAGTTACTCTAACCCTAATTTAAAAAAATAAAAATAATTTGTACTCTAAATGCCCTCTGAGAAATGCCTATTAGCCCCACCCCCCTCCCACCTTGTAAAAGCCTTTAAAAAATGTTTTAACTTACATTAGTCCAGCGCTGGGTGTAGCTCCTGGCACTGATCTTCCTCATTCCCATCATGTTACCCGGCACCCACATGGACCAATCACATTCTTCTTATAGATAAGCCTGTGATTGGACCAATTCGCTGGCTTAGAGCACATTTGTGCACTCCAGGTCGGTGAGGGGAGTGGGGAAGAGGAGGGAGGAAAGATTTCTCCCATATTTTGATCTGTGGAAGGCAAGAGGGGGCAGCCACAGGGAGAAATGGGAGTTGTAGCTTTCACTTGCATGTTCTCTGCCTGCAGGAGGGAGTTTTTTTATGTTTGTCAGCAGTGTGTAGTGCACACAAGTGAAATACTGTACATACATACTCCTACCACCATGACCACTTCAAATCACTGAAGTGGTTATGGTTGTTGGAGTAAGCCTTTTAGTAATACAATGGCAGTTATTCTCTCACTTGTTTACGTATATATTTTCAATATAAAAATAAATAAATCTAAAATAACTGTATGAAATCTCAATACTTTGGGGGATGTACACTTGTGGACTAGAGCAATCTATTTTGAATTCCCTTCTTCTAACTGTTTTGTTCTTTGATTTTTGAAACTCTAGATGGCACTGTAACACTTTTTATATGTGTATAAATTTGTACATGCATGTAAGAAAACAAAGGGGGACTGAACTATTGCATAGACCTAACTAAGAGATTAAAAGCTATTTTATCATAAGATAAAGAGTTAGCTAATAGAAGGTAACCAACACATGATTGCTATTGTCAAAAACGCTAATAATAAAACTTAGCCTTTAATAATTTTTCATTTTGGCTTACTTTATTACCATTTTTTTTGCTGTAAATAGTGAGAGATGCAAGTTAAATACATTCACAAAAAGGTTAACCAAGAAACACACTTTATTGCAATATATTCACAGGGCCAAACTTTTAAAAGGTTTCCTCAATTCTTTCTCAGAATGTAGCTGTTGTGGAATGTAGCGGTTGTAGACTGAGTATTTCCATCTCCCCAGTCTTTTAATGATTTGTACTGGTGTATTAGTTCTGGATGTTGCGGAAGCTGCTCCAATACTGAAAGAATGGTCTGAAAATGATGCTGAACTGAAACCTAGGCATAGGAGTAGGGTTCTGACATAGAAAATACATTTAGCTGTGATAAGTGGGCGACCCTGTAGTGAGAGTAGTGGAGCGTTGGGTAGCACATGGTCTAATGAGGATAGGTAAGAGTCGAGAGTTTTAACAGGACATAAATTATTATATGTAGGATATAGTGGAAATAGCGTGGGGTCATTTGTTTGATTAGTCTTTGAAGTTTGTAAAGATAAAACGTAATGGTCATAAACTTTAATGATAGCCGAAGCTTTAAGACTAGTGCTGATGTCAGTTTGGTGGTCAACTGTAAACTCCCTGGGTCTCCGTAAAAAGCTAATTAAATAGCTGTTTACAAAAAAAAAAAAAAAAAAAAACCCTATCGTATGCATTCTTGGTGTTAGAGGAAAAGGCGTCACGAGACAGAGAATGAGTGTGTGCCATAAGCTTTGCCAGTCTATTACAAGCTCCCTGAATAGAGGTGTTCTGAGTGAGAGCTTGTCTGCGGTAGGATGGAGTTTGCAGAATATCTGTAATTGAGAACATGACAGGGTGTCAGCAGTTGTGTTTGATGTACCTGGTTTGCACTCACAGTGTATATAAAATTGGAATGTGGCGGCAAGCAAAGTTAACCTATGGATCAGTCTCATAATAGTCAGCGAGGAGGAGTGCCCCTTGTTGATTATTTTGCAAGCTGACATCTTATCACAGAGACATCTGACCACCTTCCCTGTCCAGAGATGGCCCCAGGTGTGAGCCACAGCCACAATAGGGTAAATCTCAAATGGGGGGAGGTCTCCTTGAAAGCCTGCAAGGAGTGTGCCTTGTCGGGCCAAATTTCTCTGAACCATTGCCTGCCAAAAATGGCAACAATGTAACCCGCGTGAGCGGCAGCATCAGTCATAATGACTGGGGAGTGTTGCAATAGTGGGGGGACTAACATGGATATACCATTCCAATTGAAAAGAAAATTGTCCCACATGCGTAAATCTGACCTGGCTGGTGGGAGATTGGTGCCGCCATTAGACAAGCCTGGAAGTCTGCAAAGCAATCTGGAGATGAATGCTCGTCCCTGCGGAAAGATACACATCACAAAATTAAGTTACCCCAGTATGGACAGTAGGTCCTCCCGGGTACATGAACCAAGCCGCAGGAAATGATCCAGCCTATTAGTGGTGCCTGGTCCGAGTCTTCGTGATTGAAGCCTTGAACCTGCATAGAAAGTAAACTTATAGAATGAACAGGTGCTGTTTTGCAGACTTTGGGGTCATACCAATTTCTAACAGTAAGATGGTGCCCAGGACCACTTCACCCCATTGCAATGAAGTTGTTATGGTGCCCTGAGACGTCTTTTAAAGCAAAAAGATTATTCCTCTAATCACTTTTCTATTATCAACTATCAATTTCATTTTACTTAACGTCTATCTTGTCCAGTAGGTGCCCAAACCCTAACCACTTAAAGGAGGAAGTCCTCAGCTTTGTAAATTACTGAAACATAATAAATGCCATCCCATATAAATAAGGATTATATAAATCTGTTTTAGTATCCCTCTTGAGCAAATACTCAAAATGATTGTCTGATCCAAGAGAGTACTTCAGACAAGGCTCTACCACTAGTTGCTGGTGAGTGAAATTGAAGATTATATTAGCTTTAGTGTACTAATAATCTTAATTTTAGTAATGACAGGAGGCGAATATTTGCATATCTTTCTTTACTGAAAACTCCAGCAGCATAGAAACATAACAACCAATCAGAAAAAAGATATGGTGCCCATAAAAGGCCCTGTCTATGACATCACTTCCTCTTTCTTTGAAGCGAACGATAAATAACAACAAAAAACATAACCAAATTACGTCAACAGTTCAACAACATAGTAGGGAAAATAACTCCAGTAGCTCCATGATGTAGCGGTATGGAAGGTGAGGCTTTGTCCCGATGAGAAGACGTTCACGCTGTAAGAAAAAGAAAAAGGTGAAAGGTCTCTGGCGTGGTAACATGTCCGCATACAATAAACATTAAGAACCTGATACACCAATGGATATTAGGATGTGTAACCTATTAATATAGATATAAATTCGAAAGCAAAGACATGTAAGAAGTAAAAGCACCACATAATTCAAGGTACATGACTAATTATACAACCTATACAGGACATTCAAGCTATATGTCTAAGTAGTAATATACAATCATAACATGCATGCCTTCCTGAACACAAAGACATAATATGTACAACACGAGATAACATGGGAGGGATCCTATAGGGTGGGAAATATTCACCTCCTGTCATTACTAAAATTAAGATTATTAGTACACTAAAGCTAATATAATCTTCAATTTTACCACATGACAGGAGGCTTCATATTTGCATTTTTAAAGCTTAGACTTGACCAGTGTGAAGGAAGCATGGGAAGATTGGCGGAAATAAAACGTCCTAAATGTACTCTCCCGTGTCCAGTCTGCGCAACGCATAATGTCGGTTAGGGAGGCGCCTGCCAAGAACGCTTGGGATGCTGCCGCCCCTCTGACCGAATGCGCTCCAAAGCTAGATTCGACGCCTGCTAACTTTAGTAGCCAGCGAACCCATCTGGCCAGGGTTGTCGTAGACACTGGTCCGTGAGGCCTTACGTAAGAAATCATGAGTTGACCCGTCGGGATATTCCGAAGGGGGGCTGTGATTTCCGTATACCTCATTAGTGTCCTGGAACATCTCCCTGTTGAGTTTCCAATCGCTGGTGTCTCTTCAGTGGCGAGAGAACCAGTCCGCCGTCAGGTTGGAGATTCCTGGGAGGTATTCCGCCTGTAGCGTGATGTTCCTCCATAGGCAGAAACTGTAGGTGTTCTTCGTGGCTTCCGTCAAATCTTTCGACCTCGCTCCGCCCAGGTGGTTGATGTATTACACCGCCGAAATGTTGTCCATGCGGAGCAGAATACAGCAATTCGACCTGTCCTTGGCCAGGCTGCAGATGGCGAAGAATCCCGTGATCAATTCCAGGCAGTTGATGTGTAGGTTGGTCTCCTCTTCTTGCCACGGGCCTCCCGTGGAGGCGTCCGAGCAATGAGCGCCCCATCCCCACAGGCTGGCGTCCGATGCCACAATGAAGTCCGGGGAAGGGCTGAAGATTGCCTTGCCATTCCAGGCTTGTATATGTAGTAACCACCATCAAAGTTCCGACCTCACTTCCGATGAGAGTGGGATCCAGTGGTCGTAAGAGTGTCCGGTGCGCAGGTATCCCGCCTTCAGTCGTTGCATGGGCCTGTAGTGTAGGGCCCGGGAATATCACTTGTATGGAGGAGGAAAGGAGTCCTACAATCCGAGGGAGCATCCTGAGTGGTATTGTGTCCATCCTCAGAACTCGTCTGATTTCTTTCCTTATCGAGGCTATCTTTTTCGAGGGGAGGCGTAGTACGCATTCCTTCGAATCGATGTCGAAGCCTAGGAATTGAACCGACTGGAAGGGAGAGAGAGACGACTTCTGTCTGTTCACCACGAACCCTAGAGATTCTAGCAAGTGAACAACAAATTTCGTCTGCGATCGTAGCCTGGACGCTGATTCGCAAAACATCAGCAAATCGTCCAAGTATACGAGACATCGTATGCCCCTTGTTCGGATGTGAGCCATCACTGGCCTCAGTAGCTTCGTGAAGCACCACGGAGCCGAGCTGAGGCCGAACGGCAGACATGTAAACTGGCATATCCGTCCTCTCCATCGGAAGCGGAGGAATTGTCGGCAGTGTACGTCCATTGGAACAGTCAGATACACGTCTTTGAGTTCTTGACGAGCAGGTCTTGTAGAAGATGGATTCCTTCCATCTTGAAATGCCTGTAGATTACGAACGAGTTTAACTGTCGGAGATTGATAACCGGCCTGTAATCGCCCGTCTTCTTCTTGACCAGGAAGACGTTGCTTATAAAGCCTCCCCCGCCTGGCGCGTATTGTATCACACCTTTCTCGAAGAGTGCGTGGATCTCTTCATCCACCAGGTGGCTTTGTTCCGTCGACATGTGGATCGGGGGAGGGGGGGCGGTTTGTATTGGTCACGCGAAGAATTCTATGACAAAACCGCGTACCGTCTGGAGGACCCAGGCGTCTTTGGTAATCAATGGTAACCAATTTTTGAAGAAAAAGGATAGGTTGCCTGCTATACATTTTGGTACATTTAGGTATGTAGGTGGACTCACCATTGGAGAAGTGGCTGCGTCCTCGACCTCTGAAACCTCCAGACCTTCTCGCCCCTCGGAACGATGAGGGTCTTTGTGTTGTAGACGGGAAGAAACTCAGAGTTTGTAGGAATGTTCTGGAACCTGAGGCCCAAAATCGGCTGGTGGCACGGTTCCGTTGTCGACCAGCCCTTCCAAAAACACCTCTTGTTGATGGGGTGTGGAACACCTGTTTGAGCCTTATTCAAGGTGGTGAATAGGTTCACGTGTCTTTTAAGTTCAGTGATGAAGGCATCGCCAAATAACAGGCCTTGGGCTTTCGGTCCGAATTCTTTGGCCCTGAGATCCAGGAGCTTGCTATCAATGCATATCAGTGCCGATCTGCGTCTTTCGATGCAAAGTGCGGCGTTTGCGTTGCCCAGCAGGCACACCGCACTTGAGCCCATTCACGTATGACGTGAGGGTCCAGTTGAGAGTCTTGGCTGAGGGCTAGGTCTGCGAAATATAGCATCTTGGCGATGGGGCCGAGCAAGTCCAGCACTTTGTCCTGTGCCGCTTTCATGCCTTTCTCCACCCCTTTACGAGGGTCTCTGCCCGTGCGTGACATGAAGACCACCATCGTATCGTCAAATTCGGGCATAAGTGACACTTTATCGGGGAGTAGTGGCCTGGGGCATTCGGCCCTGAGGCGTGCCTGTACCTCCTTTTCCAGTGGTTTGCGCAGCCAGTAATGTATGAATTTTGCCAGGTGATCTGGCAGAGTCCATTCTGAGGACCGTGGGTGTCGGATAGTGCGTGGATCGAATAGTAGTGTCCCCTGGTCATCCAGAACACTCCGTCTGTCAGGGTTTCTTTGCTGTTTTAAACAGCAACCCTTTCTGTTTCAGTGAATGAGTTTTCAGCTGCAATTACTATGAGCTCCTTATGCTTGTTGCCACGGTTACTCACCTGAGAGTAGTAATCGACCCTGCTGCTAATCAGTTCTACCTATTTAAGCAGCAAATCCCAGAACCTCCTTGCCCTTGCGTGGTTTCCTGTTTCCCAGAAGTCTCCTTGTTCCTGTGTTTCCTGTTTGTTCCTGGTTCCTGGTTCCTGACTCCGGCCTTGTTCCTGAGTCCGCTGCTCTCCGTGCTCCTGATCCTGGCTTGTCTGACTACCCGCTCTGGTGACTGACCCCTGCTTGATTCCTGGACTTTGCTTTTGTTATTTAATTGTTATTTATTAATAAAGGTGTGTTTGCATCTAGTTCTGTCTCTGTCTGGTTCCTGGTCCCTGACATTACGCAAGGGCCATGAATACAGATGGTACAGGCAAGACACCTATACCTAACCTACTTACCCGGTGGGACCAGCAGAACCACCATTTGGACCAGTATGCCCATCTGGATCCCGTACCCGGCCAGCCTGCGATTGCGGCCGCCTCTGCCTCACTTCCTGTTCTAGCACCGGTTGTAGCCTCCAAACCTGTAGCGGCTAGAGGAATGACTGGGTCTGTCCCGCTCCCTCAGTATTTTGGGGGCAACCCAGCTCAGTGCAGAGAATTTATAAATCAGGTTAAAGGATACCTTGAAATCCTGCCCCAGGCATTTCCTACAGACAGTGACAAAGTTCACTTCATGATTTCTTTGCTGTCTGAAAAGGCTCTAGCTTGGGCAAAACCTCTCTGGGAGGCAGAGAAGCCTATTATTTACAATTACCCTGAATTTGTTGCGTCCTTCAAAAGGGTTTTTGATATTCCAGCTCGCTCCACCCCTACTGCCGAACTACTCATGTCTAATGCTCAGGGCACAAAAACTATTGTCGAGTATGCCAGTGAATTCCGTACCATGGCAGCAGAAGGTGGCTGGAACAACGAGACTCTCATGGCTGCCTTTGCACAGGGTCTCTCCGATGTGTTTAAAAATGAGATTGCAGCCAGAGAAGTACCTAAAGATCTCGAGGAACTGATATCATTTGTCACCCTCATTGACATCAGACTCCGAGAGAGATCCTCATCCAGGGAGCGCCTGCGGAGGCCTCTTGTAGATTTGGCACCGAGCTTTTCTTGCCCACCCAAACCTCCCTCACCTCCCATGCCTCCTGGTCCTGAGTCCTCTGTCTGTGGGGAGCCAAGGCGGTTAGGCTTCTCACGCCTCTCGGTTTAGGAGAGAGCCTTTAGGAGGAGGGAGGGTCAGTGCCTATACTGCGGACACCACGGTCACATGTTAAAGTTTTGCCCGATTCGTCCGGCAAAGGGCCCGCACCCAAGATACTGTCAGGGGCAGATCTTGGGTGGTCTTTCTGCAGACCCAGAGATATGTGTGGGCAAACCCTTGGTGCCTATTATCCTCTCCTGGCCTGATTCATCCATTAAAACCCGGGCATTTCTTGATTCTGGGGCCGAAGGCTCGTTTATAGATTGTGCATTTGCATCAGAGCCCTTACAGTCTCGCAACTTTCCACTAGCCTTCGAAGCCATCGATGGCAGACCAATACAGCCAACCCACGTGACCCAAGAAACCGTGCCCATATCTCTGGCTGTAGGGGCTCTACATCATGAGACGATCCAATTCCAGGTCATTTCCTCTCCATATTACCAGGTTGTTTTGGGATATCCTTGGTTATAGAAGCATAACCCCACAATTGATTGGAGCAAAGCTGAGATATTATCATGGTCCCAGCAATGCACATTGTCCTGTCTCCAGAAACCGGTCAAAGTTTTGGGCACATGTTCTGCCTCTTCCTTACCCGCTGAGTACCAAGAATTCCAAGATGTATTTGACAAAGGTCAAGCCAGCGTTCTGCCACCACACCGTCCGTACGACGTGGTATCGAACTCCAACCTGGTGCCAATCCTCCCCGTGGCCGGATTTACCCACTGTCTGTAGCAGAGAATCGAGCCATGGAGGAGTATGTTACTGATGCACTGTCTAAGGGTTTTATTCGGAAGTCATCTTCTCCTGCCGGGGCCGGCTTTTTCTTTGTAAAAAAAAAGATGGCGAGTTGAGACCCTGAATCGACTATAGGGGTCTCAATCGCATTACTATTAAGAATGCCTACCCCATTCCATTAATCACGGAGTTATTTGACCGCCTCAAGGGCGCAACGGTCTTTACCAAACTTGATCTGAGAGGGGCATATAATCTCGTCCGGATAAAAGAGGGCCACGAATGGAAAACCGCATTTAACACCAGGAGCGGCCATTACGAATACCTAGTAATGCCCTTTGGTCTTTGCAATGCTCCGGCGGTTTTCCAAGAATTTATAAATGACGTCCTGCGAGATATGCTGCAGCAATGTGTGGTGGTTTATCTTGATGATATTCTTATCCATTCCACATCTCTCGAGAACCATCACGCAGACGTTTCTCGTGTTCTACAGAGACTTAGAGAGAATAATCTGTTCTGCAAATTGGAGAAATGTGAATTTAACTACAAACAGGTCACATTCTTGGGATATGTTATCTTAGATGCTGGATTCTCTATGGATCCTGAGAAACTTTCGGCTGTACTAAAATGGCCTCGACCTACGGGTCTTCGCTCTATACAACGTTTTCTGGGCTTCGCCAATTATTATCGGAAGTTCATACGCAACTTTTCTTCCTTGGTTAAACCTCTCACGGACATGACCAGGAGAGATGCTGATCCACAGCAGTGGTCACAAGAAGCCATTACTGCCTTTGAGTCTCTCAAAGTCGCCTTTGCTGCTGCTCCTATACTGGCACACCCTAACCCTGCCTTACCATTCATTCTTGAAGTCGATGCGTCTGAGACAGGAGTAGGCGCCCTCCTGTCTCAACGTCCTAACCCTGAGAGCTCCAGGCATCCGTGCGGGTATTTCTCGAGGAAATTGAACCCGGCGGAATGCAATTACCAGATTGCTGATAGAGAACACCTTCTTGAGGGTACTTCAGTGCCAATCCTCATTCTCACAGACCACAAGAATCTTACATATCTTTCCGAAGCTAAGCGGCTTTCCTCCCGGTAAGCTAGATGGGCTCTCTTCCTATCAAGATTCAATTATGTGGTTTCTTACTTGCCCGGTACTAAAAACATTCGGGCTGATGCCTTGTCTCGACAGTTCTCCCCTCCATCTAGAGAGGACATAACCCCTACTCCTGTGATTCCTCCGGACCATATACTGGCAACCATCCGTACTAACCTCACCTCACCCCTAGGCGAGGAGATTCTGGCTGCACAAATTAATGCTCCTCCAGAGAAACCTAATGGCCGTTGTTTTGTACCTATTAACCTCCGTACGAAACTATTGAGTACATACCACGACCCCAAAGCAGCTGGACATCCAGGCAAAAAACAGTTAATCTGGTCTGTCTCCCGGAAATTTTGGTGGCCTAGTCTCCGTTCGGATGTCACCGCTTTTGTAGCTGCCTGTCCTGTGTGCGCTCAAAATAAAACCCCACGACGCCCTCCAGTGGGTCTCCTGCAAACCATACCTAATGGTGAACGACCCTGGACCCACTTGTCCATGGATTTTATCATAGATCTTCCGGTCTCCCGTGGCAATACAGTCGTTCTCATGGTTGTTGACCGATGTCGCATTGCATTCCCTTGAAAAAACTACCAACTTCCCAGGAACTTGCAACAATTTTTGCTCGGGAGGTCTTTCGTTTGCATGGGTTACCCAAAGTGATAGTCTCAGATAGGGGTAGCCAGTTCGTGTCCAGATTTTGGAGAGCCTTTTGTACACAGATGGGAATTCAGCTTTCCTTCTCCTCGGCCTACTACCCGCAATCCAATGGTGCAGCGGAACGAGCTAACCAAACACTGGAACAGTTTCTGCGTTGCTACATTTCTGACCACCAGAACAACTGGTCTGATCTGCTACCCTGGGCGGAGTTTGCCCACAATAGTGCGATTAATGCCTCCTCCCGGCTATCCCCATTCTTGGCAAACTATGGGTTTCAACCATCCATGTTGCCTGATACGTTCTTGCCACAGGGGATACCGGCATTGGAGGAACATCTCAGGGAACTCCGTTCCACTTGGGTGCAGGTTCAGAATTCTTTGCAACGTGCAATGCAGAACTACAAACTCCAGGCCGACCGCAGACGCCTTCCTGCACCTACCTATCAGGTCGGAGAGAGGGTCTGGCTGTCTTCCTGCAACCTACGCCTCCGTGTTCCCTCACAAAAACTGGCACCCCGATACGTTGGGCCATTTCGTATACTTCGAAGGGTTAACCCTGTAGCTTATGCATTTGACCTTCCTGCTAACATGCGCATCTCAAATGTTTTCCATGTTTCCCTCTTGAAACCGTTGGTTTGTAATCGCTACACCACCTCAGTGCCACGTCCACGTCCTGTTCTGGTTGACAATCATGAGGAATATGAAATACGCAGCATCATTGACTCACGGGTCTTCAGAGGACAGATCCAATACTTGGTGCACTGGAAAGGATACGGTCCAGAGGAACGCTCCTGGGTTCCAGCCTCTGATGTCCATGCACCATCCCTCCTTCGTTCCTATCACACCCGCTTCCCCATGAAGCCCGGACCCACCAGCAGAGATGGGGGGGAGTCGTTAAGGGGGAGGTACTGTCAGGGTTTCTTTGCTGTTTTAAACAGCAACCCTTTCTGTTTCAGTGAATGAGTTTTCAGCTGCAATTACTATAAGCTCCTTCTGCTTGTTGCCACGGTTACTCACCTGAGAGTAGTAATCAACCCTGCTGCTAATCAGTTCTGCCTATTTAAGCAGCAAATCCCAGAACCTCCTTGCCCTTGCGTGGTTTCCTGTTTCCCAGAAGTCTCCTTGTTCCTGTGTTTCCTGTTTGTTCCTGGTTCCTGACTCCGGCGCTCTCCGTGCTCCTGATCCTGGCTTGTCTGACTACCCGCTCTGGTGACTGACCCCTGCTTGATTCCTGGACTTTGCTTTTGTTATTTAATTGTTATTTATTAATAAAGGTGTGTTTGCATCTAGTTCTGTCTCTGTCTGGTTCCTGGTCCCTGACACCGTCTTCGGTCTGACCGGTGTGGTGGTCATCGTTGAGTTCCTTGTCTCGGTTGCCGAGAAAGGCCTCTTTGACGTATTTCGAAGAGGTGGGTGGTAAGTCTTGCCACTCTTCGTCGTCTGAAGGTGAGCCGTCCCCGTGCCACTTGTCAACCACGTCTAAGGCATGTGGTACATAGGAATCTTCCTCGTCCGAGGATTGAAGTGGAAAGGGCGCGGGTTGTCGGTCCGCGTTCTTGATTCACTTGACGGGCAATTTGCCCTTAGTCTTGGTGGAGGGGGGGCTCGAAGCCTTTCTTTGTCTTTTGGCCTTAGACACTTCGGAGCCCGAAGCTTCCATGCGCTCTGGGGGGCTTGTGTCGTCTTGGCCGTGGGGTAGAGCCCTCAAGAGGGCCTTCTCCACAGATGCCGCCACGGCGGCATTGATCATAGCCTGGAAGTCTTGGCTGCTTTGGGTATCTTCCATGACTTGTGGCGTTTTCCGTCCTGTTGGGCGAAAACAAAATTCAGTGGAAAAGTCGTGGGGGGAGAGTCATTTACATATAGAGATAGACTCTTGGTACAACTGGGGAGCGCCCAGTTGGAGAAATGTATGTAGAAGAAATCAGGGCTATATGCGTGTATCTCGGACACTATGGTGCAGGCCCTTGTCCATATCATCGGGGTTCACCCCGGGTGGTGTGCCGTGGTAACCAGAGGACACCCACATCAACTGAAATGGGCTGTCAGCGACCTTGCATGCGTATCTGGGGGGTCACCCCAGGTGGTGTGCCATGAAAAAATACCCAGAGGACACCCACATAAATTTGCACCCTTGGATACAGTAATGTAATATGACCCCGTGTAGGGTAACTTAATATAATATTCCCTGTGTAGGGTATAGTAATACCAAATCCCCTGTGTAGGGTATAGTAGCACTGTATATGTCCCTGCAGGGAACAGTGAGGTATTATGTTCAGTTATAGGAACAGTACAAGTATAACTGTGATATTTTACAGCCTTCATAAAAAATACATGGATTGGGCATGCTTTTTTCCACCCCTCTCACATATAAAGTCATTCAGAGTAAGGCATCCTGTGTCCATTTGAATAAAGGGTTTTAAACCCTGTAATAGTGATGAACTGTGTCCTGAGAGGGGGGGGGTTAATCCAAGCGCTCGTTGCGGCGATCGGGTGATTCCGAGCTGCGAGATCCAAGATGGCCGCCAGCCACGTGTGCAGGGAAAACGCGGCAAAAAAACGCAAGACTAACCCCGGCTACCCTCCACCCGTCCCCACCCAGCCCCCTATGTGTTAGAAGGGCAGGTCCGCGCGGCGAGCGCGGCACGGACAGCCGTGATGCCCACGGACCGCCAGACTGGTAATAAGGCAGGGAAAGAAGGGGACAGGCATAGGTAGTCAGGGAGAAAATAAAGTACAATAATAAGAGTTAATCATATACATAAACTAGAGAGGTAAAATTACTCTGACCTGTTATAGGCTGGAGCAGCAAAGAAAGAGGAAGTGATGTCATAGACAGGGCCTTTTATGTGCACCATATCTTTTTTTCTGATTGGTTGTTAGTTATACTCATTCAAAAGTTCATATGTAACCCTTGTAAAATTCTTTTAAACCTCCTATTATTACTCTCGCTATGACTAGAAAATGTCAAAAATAATGGTGTACTACTGAAAGCTAAACACACTTCTTTACCAATTAAAAAAAAAAAAATCAGATTACAAAGTTATTTTTACGGTAACCTGGATGACTACTGAACCTTTATACAAAAATAATGAGACTTCCACAGCATACAAGTATGTCTAAATGCAGCGACTAAAGAATAGCTGCTGGTGCTTAACCTCATAAATGCATGTTTAAACTGCAATACTAGTACATATAAATCAAGGAGTTGAGCACTGTGATTGGGAATTGTGGAGAATTGAAGAAAATTGTAAATGTTAGGGAAAATGTAGGCCCACTCTATGCCCAGTGTGCTTAATTTGTACTGAAATTAAAGGGACTCTCCAGTGCCAGGACAACATCTGTTTTCCTGGCACTGCAGGTTCCTGTAGTGCCCATTTCCCTCCCACCCCCAACTGCAATAATTAGACTTGCAGAGTTAAGGGAGATGGGAGTTGGCACCCAGACCACTCCAATGGGCAGAAGTGGTCTGGGTGCCTGGAGTGTCCCTTTAATTTCCATGTTTAAAGAATAAACCTAATCATTCATGATCAATTCTCACTCTTTTACGCAATTATTTATAAAACAATGTGGCTTTAGCTTATAGCATAATTTAAACCAAACAAATAATCAGATACCTAAAGGAACACCACTTGGGATCTATGCACCAGTAAAGACACTCCAGGTGTCCCTATAATATATGATTTTTTATTTTTTTATAATAATGAGACTAGACTTGTAAAGCTTCTCCACTAACTCATAACGGGAGCATAGGGTCATCCAGTAAATTGCTTAAACTAATGGTAGCTTTATTGGACTGCTTGTTTTAGCCCAGGATTTGCCCTGTCCCCAGTCCAGATTAACGTAAATATACCAGGGTGAGAGTAAATACCTTATTGGTGGGGGTGTCAGAGACCAACAGAGACAATATCTAAGGAGTAATATATAGTCCTAACAATGGTTAATTAGAAAATTTGTATGACAGTAAGATAACAAAAAGCCTCTCTCCCTGGTAAGCTAGCTAGATAGTTAGTAGAGACAGAATAAAAAGAGTGAGATAATTAATAAATCCGTGAACACACTGCATGTCTATATTAAATAGACATCCCAAGTGCATAGGTGATAGGTGCCCAACACCCACTCAGAACATAACGCCCCGACGCACATTTCGGTGAACTAGCGTGTGCACCTTCATCAGGGAAAAAGAGGCACTGTGTGTGGCCCACCTTATATAAGGAGAGATTTGCTAGATTAATTGCCCAGCCATTCAGCAGTTAGGGCGTTGGTAGATGGGCGTGCTAAGGCATGATGACGTAATCATCCCTTTCCAGCCTGAAATTTACCCCTTCAATGCTAAAAAAAAAAAAAAAACTAGCCTATATATTGAACATTCAGTCTAACGGTAACACCATCACTTCTGAAAATATAGGTTAATTCAAGATGGTCACAATCAATCATGAACATTTAATAGATATAAATTAAACATATGGATTCTAAATTTTGCATCAGAATATTTACACGAATGATGGAAGAAATATGTAATATGTAAACATCTCACGTTCCTCCATCTATTCTTATAGGTATAGGTGGAGGAACGTGTGTCATAAAGAAGTAGATGGAGGAGAAAGGCATAAAGTCACTGTGGAGAGATTGTACAAGTACCTCAATATACGTACAGCACTGCTCAATATCGGTACACTATTTGGTGGACAAAAAACAATTAAGTATGTCAAATCTGAATAACCCGGTTGACAAACCTTATCGTGTATATCCCCAGTGTGATCAATCCCTTATGGGATAAGGGTTACACGCCAAGTATCAATTATGGATATAGTTTCAATAGGTAATAGTCACGTTATGGTTGGTTTCCTTTTCGGGTAAATAGCAACACCATTGTTGATCCATGAAAGTGAGAAATATATGAAATTTCTAAAAGCAAGTGGACGTGCTGCAAGGTTTTAGTACAGTAAATATCCTTCCTTTATATTTCAATATAGTTAGAACTTGATGTATATATTGAACCTGCATTATGCGTTGTGGTCGAGTTATGAAATAATTGCATTGCTCAAAAAAAAAATGAAAATGAGTATACCCTATAAAGGAGAGACATCCAGATAAGAAAGAATAAAAAGTATATATAAAAATATAATAAATACAGCTGCCGGATAATGATTCCCATTTAAGTCCCTAGTTCACAAGGCTAGAAGGAGGGAAATAGTAATGTTCCACAAATCTGCTGTCTTGATGCAGGAAAGAGAAAAAGAGAGGGAACTAACAAATATATATTAAAATAAACTATGCATCAAGATGGTAAAAAGATGACTTTATCAAATACATGATATGTAACTAATTGGATTTCAATCCCTCAAGCCAGTATAACCCCTCTATATTCGTATTAGATATAGAAATGACTTGGTTCGTGTGGAGTAAAGGAGTACTAGGCCTACATTATGGATGATATATCAATAAGTCTATGGGGGAGTGCCAGAGAGGAGATGTGTGATCTAGTCTATCATAGATAGTATATGTATGAATTAATAAAGGGTTATCTAGAGTCCTCTTTATTCTATAATATATGTCCGTTGTGACAGAGTGTTGGGGATGGTGGTCTGACACCCAGACTTCGCGCAGCCACTATCCTGACATGTGGGAAAGCACATGCAGCCCCAGGGAAAGTTAAGGTTAAATGTAGGTTTTCTTTCTATGTTGTTATTTGGGTCTCTGGGGTGGAGTATTCGGAAGAGCAGGGTGGGCCGATTCTCCACCCACTGTCAGAGTTGCTGTGCATGAGTCCAGCCCAGGTATTCTGAGGAGTTCTGGCTCACTGCTTAACGAGGTCATTAGCCTCACCTGTAGGGGCTGTGAGCAGCTTTATAACTGCTGTTAACCCCTTAAGGACCGGACTGTTTTTGCGATGTTGTACATTTGCGACAAGGCATCTTTTTGACACTTTTGTGGTGTTTGTGTTTAGCTGTAGTTTTCCGCTCTCTCATTTACTGTTCCCATACAAATTATATATTGTTATTTTCAAGACAAAAGGGGCTTTCTTTACATACCATTATTTATATAATCTCATGTAATTTAATTTAAAAAAAAATGAAAAAATATGATGAAAAATTGAAAAAAATACATGTTTTTTGACTTTTATGTGAAAAATCTTTTACTCATCTACAAAGGCGAATGAAAAAAACTGCTAAATAGATTCAAAATGTTGTCCTGTGTTTAAAAATAGCCAGTGTTTACATGATTTTTGCTATTTTTTTGCATGTTATAGGGCTATAAATACAAGTAGGATATTGCGGTTTCAAAACATACATTTTTAAAATGTATCAATAGTGACATTGTAACACTATTATCTGTCATAAATCTCTGAATACCACCCCACATGTACATATTTTTTTAAAAGTAGACAACCCAAGGTATTCAATATGGGGTATGTCCAGACTTTTTTAGTAGCCACTTAGTCGCAAACACTGGCCAAAGTTAGCGTTCATATTTGTTTGTGTGTGAAAAAAGTAAAAAACTAAATTGAACGCTAATTATAACCAGTGTTTGTGACTAAGTGGCTACTAAAAAAGACTGGACATACACCATTTGCAATACATTGGGTTGTCTTCTTTTGCAAATGGTATGCCATTATGAGGGTAATTCTCATTCCTCGGCTACCATAAGCTCTCAAAGGCAATGTAACCAACCTGGCCATTTTCAATGTAAAAATATTTGACCCATATATTTGACCCTGTAACTTTCAAAAACGCTATAAAACCTGTACATGGGGGGTACTGTTATACTCAGGAGACTTTGCTGAACACAAATATTAGTGTTTCAAAACTGGAAAATGTATCACAACAATTATATCATCAGTAAAAGTGCTGTTTGTGTGTGAAAAATTAAAACAAAGTCACTTTCACTGACAATATCATCGCTGTGATATGATTTACTGTTTTGAATCACTAATATTTGTGTTCATCGAAGTCTCCCGAGTAAAACAGTACCCCCATGTACAGGTTTTAGGGTGTCGTAGAACGTTACAGGGTAAAATACAGTGCTAACAAATTAAATTCTCTGGACTTTCGACCTGGGTTGGCAGGCAGGTCCCTTAAATTGCAATCAATAAAATTACTTAATTATGTAAAAATATTACATAAATACACATGTAGAATTTAAATATATATGCATATTTATATATTTGAAGTCTACGTATATTTATATAATTATTTATGTAATTTTGTATATGGACATAAGTATATTTCGTATTCTTTTTATTTATTTATATATACATAGATATATATACAATTTCATTCTAAGTGTATTTTGATATAAATATATATATTAATATCAAAATACAGTTAGAATAAAATTTCATATAGAAAAATATATATTTTTTTATTGTTATTATTTTTACATTTTTTTATTTAATTTAAATTACTTATTATTTGTATTTTATAGTAATATATATATACAATATATATAGTTATTATATATATTATATATATATATACACGTGTGTAATTTAATTATAAGTGTATTTTTATATTAATATATGTACATATTAATATAAAAATACACTTAGTATGACATTATATATATATATATGATATATAGACGTATATTATATATATAATATACGTCTATATATCATATATATATATATATATATATATATACACATATATAATTATTATTTTTACTTATTAACTTTAACTTTAATTTTTTTTAGGATTTTACACATGCAGGGAGACTGCCTGTCAGCACAGACAGTCCCCCTGCAGACAGACACATGGACACCTATTGTGACCATGTGGTCGCTCTGTTGAGCGATCACATGGCCACAGGGGTCCTAATCCGCCATAGGGAGACTGTCTGGGCTGCAGGCAGTCTCACAACACCGGGACCAACGCCGATCACCGCCGGGGGAACGACGGCGATTGGGTAAGTACATTGGACCGTTAGGACGGTTCAGGACCGTCAGCGGTCGGCAAGGCAAAAATGCCGATGACGGTCCTGAACCGTCCTCGGTCCTTAAGGGGTTAAAGCAGGGTGGAGTGAGGGAAGTGTTTTGTGGAGAAAGAAGGTTTGTATCCTGTTGTATCCTGTTGTAAAAGAGGCCAAAACCTTTCTAGAATCCTTTTTACAGCAAACCACCCAGCATTGAACGTGTATATACATCTAATAGATTCTTGTTTGGGGTTAGTGGATACCTGTTGAGACAGAAGCATTTTTCTGTCCATTGGAAGAGCTCTTTGCTAAGCCCTCTTCAGACACCTATTAGGGTACCCTTTTCCTTGAAATTTGCCCTCAATTCTTTGGCTTTGATTTTAAAGTCATCAACCGATGAACAGTTCCTCCTCAGTTGGAGGTATTGTCCAACTGGGATGCCTCTCTTTAAACTAGGGGGTGATGACTTTCCCAATTGAGTAGATTATTTGTAGCTGTTGATATTCTGTATAGTGTTGTTGATATTTCACTTTTTTCCTCAATTTTAATTTGAGATATCTAAGAAATTCCGTTGGTTGCCTCCAATTTCCAGAGTTAATTTGAGGTTTATTTCATTCTGATTCAATTTGTCCACAAACTCCCTGAACTGGTCTGTGGTACCTGTCCAGATAATCAGAATATAGTCTATGAACCTTTTCCATACACTCACATGTAAAGACATCAAATATATTGTCAGAAAATACAGTTCTCTCCCACCACCCCGGTGGAGGTTAGCATATGAGGGCGTGCAAGCTGTCCCCATAGCTGTCTCTCTCACCTGGTAGTAGTATGTCCCCTAAAATAGGAAATAGTTATGGGTTAAAATGAAATGGAGTAATTCCATTACAAATTTGTTGTGAGATGATTGAATGGGATCAGATTCCTCAAGGAATGCCTCCACATGTTTAAATCCCACGTCATGTCATATGTTATGATCCCTAGTCAGAATTTAAGGTTATTCTCACTTTAATGTATGTATAATCTCTACAGATGCTTTGACGCCCTTATTCATCCCTGTAGCTTTCCGTGATGGCAGTGAGAACAGCAGTGTTGAAACACAGGTAGAAGCACAGAGAGATTAGTATCACAGTCGGGATCCACAATCAGCATAGAATGTGCACCTACCTAGTTACAGTAACAGGAGCTCACCCAGAAAGTGTTCTATAGGGGCACAATATCGTCCAAATAATGGAGACACTGACCAGTTGCAGTGAAGCCTGAAGCCCAATGAGACTGGGGAGAGAGTGGGGAGCAATCAGTATAAATGGTAGCTCACCCCAATCAGGCACCTTAGGTTGCAGGTGCACCGTAATAAATAGGGGATGACCACTAAAATCAGGCAAAAAAATGTGCATCAATTTTGGAGGGTCACCCTAATAGCTCACAGCACTGTATGGACACTGACGTCAAACGGAGGATGGAGATCCAGTGCTGGACTCAAGCTAAGTTTAAACTTTTTTAATTTTTATTAATTTTAAAGGGGGAATCTAATAGAAATGCCTAATAGGTATTTGTAAGCCTAATAGTGGGCTTAGAGTGGGTTAGAGTAAAATATAAACAACGAGGTGATCAGCGCTCAAAATTGTATTTACATACAATACAGATGTTGATCCTAGTCAGGGATGGACTGACAGTGGTTTGGGCCACCAGGCAAAGTTAGGACCCAGGCCCCCTGCAAAGCAATATACCGGTATGTGCTGGTGTAGATGTATCGTTTATTTGATTGTATGCTTCTCTGTGTATATTTACTGTAAGCCATGGCGTAATCGAATATATGTATGTCTGTGTGTTGTGTCAGGAAATGTGGAATTAGAGCTTATTTAAAGGGAAACTATAGTGCTAGGAAAACAAAGTTGTTTTCCTGGCACTATAGTTCCCCACAGTTAAAAACCCCTTCTGTCACTTACCTGAATCCAGCGCTGATGTCCCTCTGCAACAGGGGACCAAATGCGCAAACGTGGCAAGCGCCACACTCGCATTAGGACCTCCCACATAGTAAAGCATTGCATAATGCTTTCCTTTAAGGTTTTGGGTGACGCTGGATGTTCTCATGCAAAGCGTGAGGACGTCCAGCGTCAGGCAACCAAAAGTCGCCTAACGACCTGGAAGTCTCTAGTGGCTGCTTGGTAGACGGTCACTAGAGATGTAGTTAACCCTGAAAGGTAATTATTGCAGTTTCTCAAAAACTGCAATAATTACCATTGCAGGGTTAAGGACCTGTGTACACTGCACTCAGACCACTTCAATGAGCTGAAGTGGTCTGGGTGCCTATAGTGTCCCTTTAAATATATTTAAATGGATAAAAAGACCCCACAATTAAAAATGGTTGGAGTGCTTGGGGGGGTGGGAGGGGAGGGACAACTAATAATTTATACTAAATCATAGCAGTAATCGCATGGGGGGCGTGGGTTTAGGGGAGGGTTAGAGGTCATAGCATAGGATGCATGGTTATAAAGGCCATGGTGGGTGCAAAAGTTAATAAGGGCTGTAGTGTATGCAGGGGGTGTGGGGACAAGGGAATAAAGGCTGCAGTGGATGCCGGGGACATAGAAGCTGTAGTGGTTATGGGAGCTTTAGTGGGGAAAGGGAGTAATAAAGCCTATTGTGGGGGTAGGGGGTAAGAGGGACTCTAGTGGATGTAGGTGAGGTATAAGGGCTGTGGTAGGTACTGGTGAGGGAAGGGGCTGTGGTAGGTGCAGAGGATGGATAGGGCTGTAGTGGGTGCAGAGAGAAATAGATGCAGCAGTGGGTGCAGGGGAAATGGACTGTAGTGGGCATAGGAGCTGTAATGGGCATAGGGACTGTAGTGGGTGCATTATGTTAATAGGGCTTTAGTTTATGCAAGTGTATTGGGGCTGTAGGGGAAATAGAGGGTGCAGGGCTTTTATCGGCTGTAGGGGATGCAAGGGTTTTAGGTTCCAAAGGAGGTAATGGGGCTGTAGGGGATAGGGAGGCTGCATGGATTAGAAGGGCTGTAGGGGGTAGAGGGGCTTCAAGAGGAAGAGGAGCTGCAAGGGGGTAGAGGGGCTGCAGGGGTTAGAATGGCTGCAGGGGGCAGTGGAGCTGTAGGGGTAGAGAGGATAGAATGGCTGCAGGGAGTAGAAGGATATATAAAGGGACTGGAGGGGGTGCAGGGATTTTTTGTTAAAGCGACACAGTATCCACTGAAACTTCTTTATTTCATTTAAGTGTTTATAGTGTCCAGAGTTTCCTGCAATCATCCTTCCATTCACTGTTCTACCATTTCTAAAGTTTGAATTTTAAACAAGAGTCTCCAACAGCCCATTCCCTCTGTGCTGTGTGGATTAATGAGGAAGCATGGGAGGTTGCGATTGACTGAGAGTTGTCAGCTGACTGCTTTTAGACTATCAAAGCACCCGTTGTTGGTATGAATTGGTACGACCAGAAGAAAGTGTGTAATCATTGCCTTAGCCAAACCTCCAGCGAGGGTCAGGCTGTAGGCGGCCAAAGACCCTTATTTAAAGAAACTGCTCAAAACTAGTTTCAAATAGAATCGAAAGACCGTGTCAGAGTACTTTAACCAATTCAATGGTTATAATAATAATAATAATAATAATAATAATAATAATATAATAAAACATGGAAGAGCTGCAACTTTTACCAAACAATGCTAACAGTTGCATTTCAGATGGTTGTGAAATAGCAGTGTATGCCAGCAATCATTTAGGCTGGTTGAGGATCAGGGAAAGAGTTGTTTAGATATGTTTGGCTGCCAAGCTTAGCCGTCACTGTCTTAAAATTGACAGCCAGTGCTAAAATGGAACCAGGAGGCAAAATGGTTAATGGTAGAATTGTTTTGATCAATAATAAAACCTCTGAGGGATCTTTTCTTAGTAACAAACATTGCCCTTCAGATATCTTTTTCTCAGAGGTGATGAGGTTAGTGATTTGGTTGCTGTCACAGTTAAGACTGAAGAGGCACATAGTGAAGTAAGAGGCTTAGCTTAGAGTACAGCTGTGTAATTGAGTGACTGCAACCAGAGATCATAGAAAATGAGCCTGGAGGTTTGAAGTGGCCGATGCCTGCAGGTGTCTGATCCGTAGCTTTTCCTTAGCATAAAACCTATACATTTATTGCCCTGGGAAGTGTAAATTGCCTCTCTTTCCAGAGAGCTGGATAGTCTGTTTTTAATCAATGCTGGCCTTACTGTTCTCTGTTAAAGTATATTTCTGGCAGTCTAGTATGAGGTGTTATTTTGAAAAAGGCAGGCTATGTGATTGGAACTCCTCAATCACTGTGTACCTATCCAATTCCAATGTATCCACTGTTATTCTCAATTCACAGATTTTACTATTAACACGACATAAAGTCATGATTGTATTAACAACACGGAGGAGAGTATTATGCGGCACTCTTTCTTTATTTCCCTTAGCAGCAAAGAAAAACTTTATTTAACAATATTTATTAACATTTATTTACATTAACTCAGTATGATAACAATAAATAGCATGAGAGGTATATCTTCTTAGCCAGTAGCGTACACATGACCTATGGGGCCCGGTGCGAAAATTGATCCGTGGGCCCCCCCGCACGCTTACTCTGCGCGGGCCGGGGCCGCAACACATGGCGGCGGGCACCTGGTCGCAGGGGTTGCAGGGCTGCGACCCCTGCGACCGCGGTATGTACACCAGTGCATGCAGATGAACACACACTTAAAGGACCACTACAGACACCCAGATCACATCAGCTCAATGAAGTGGTCTGGGTGTCAGGTCCCTCTAGTTTTAACCCTGCAGCTGAAAGCATAGCAGTTTCAGAGAAACTGCTATGTTTCACTGAGGGTTAATCCAGCCTCTAGTGGCTGTCTCACTGACAGCCGCTAGAGGAGCTTTCGCGATTCTCAGACACTGAACGTCCATAGAAAAGCATTGAGTAATGCTTTCCTATGGGCGGTTTGAATGCGCGCATGGCTCTTGCTGTGCATGCGCATTCGGAGCTGAGAGGCGGAGGGATCCCCAGCGCCAAGGGAGTCCGGCGCTGGAGAAAGGTAAGTGCTGAAGACACACACATACACACTCTCACGAACAGACGCATACACACTAGCTAACAGACACACACATTTACTGACAGACAGGCCCGGACTGGCCATCGGGCACACCGGGCAAATGCCCGGTGGGCCGCGATGGCCGTGGGGCCGAGGCCGGCAGGGGAAGGTCCCAGGTCTTCCCTGCCGGTTTATGCAGGGCCGGCACTATCCGAGCGCCGGCCCCGCTGTATTCCATGGAGGGCCGGTGGGGAGATCAAAGATCTCCCTCACCGGCCCACTTGAATAGATATGCGGCCGCCGGCGGGGAGAGAGGGAGGGAGCCAGCCTGCCCGGAGAGAGGACCCGGCGGAGCTCTAACTTGCAGCTCCGCCGGGTTTCTCTCGCGAGATCCGGAGCGTTGCCATGGCAACGACCGGATCTCGCGAGAGTGAACTCTAGCCCACAGGCTAGAGTTCACTCACCACTAGGACCACCAGGGATAATGTGCGAGCATCGGTCTCCCCCTCCCACTCACCAGCGTGCAGGTCTCCCCCTCCCAGGCTACAGGTAAGAAGGGAGGGGGGACATAATGGCTGTTATATCATTTGTTTATTTACCTCCCCCCCCCCCCACACACACACACACAAAATCCATTTTAACATTTATACAGCACTCTCACACACATCACACACATCACACTCAGCACTCTCACCCACATCACACACAGCACTCTCACACACATCACACTCAGCACTCTCACACACATCACACTCAGCACTCTCACCCACATCACACACAGCACTCTCACACACATCACACTCAGCACTCTCACACACATCACACTCAGCACTCTCACCCACATCACACACAGCTCTCAGCTCTCACCCACATCACACACAGCACTCTCACCCACATCACACACAGCACTCACACACATCACACACAGCACTCTCACACCCATCACACACAGCACTCTCACCCACATCACACACAGCTCTCAGCTCTCACCCACATCACACACAGCACTCTCACACACATCACACTCAGCACTCTCACCCACATCACACACAGCACTCACACACATCACACACAGCACTCTCACACCCATCACACACAGCACTCTCACACACATCACACTCAGCACTCTCACACACATCACACTCAGCACTCTCACCCACATCACACACAGCACTCTCACACACATCACACTCAGCACTCTCACACACATCACACTCAGCACTCTCACACACATCACACTCAGCACTCTCACACACATCACACTCAGCACTCTCACCCACATCACACACAGCACTCACACACATCACACACAGCACTCTCAAACACATCACACTCAGCACTCTCACCCACATCACACACAGCACTCACACACATCACACACAGCACTCTCACACCCATCACACACAGCACTCTCACACCCATCACACACAGCACTCTCACACACAGCACTCTCACACACATCACACTCAGCACTCTCACACACATCACACTCAGCACTCTCACACACATCAAACACAGCACTCTCACACACATCACACTCAGCACTCTCACCCACATCATACACATCACTCTCACACTCAGCACTCTCACACTCACACACAGCACTCTCACACACAGCACTCTCACACACAGCACTCTCACACACAACACTCTCACACACATCATACACAGCACTCTCACACACAGCACTCTCTAACACACAGCACTCTCTAACCCATCACACACAGCACTCTCACACACACACAGCACTCTCTCTCTCACACACACACACACAGCACTCTCACACACACATCACACTCAGCACTCTCACACTTGGCACTCTCACACACAGCACATTCAGCTCTCTCACACCGCACTCTCTCACACCGCACTCTCTCACACACCGCACTCTCACACACCGCACTCTCACACACCGCACTCTCACACACAGCACTCTCACACACAGCACTCTCACACACAGCACTCTCACACACACAGCACACACAGCACTCTCACACACACAGCACACACAGCACTCTCACACACAGCACTCTCACACACAGCACTCTCACACACAGCACTTTCACACACAGCACTCTCACACACAGCACTTTCACACACAGCACTCACACACATTACACACCGCACCCTCACACACCGCACCCATCACACACACATACTGCACCCCTCACATACACACAGAACCCCCCCAACACACTGCACCACACACATACACAATAGTTCCAAACACACACACATATATATATATATATATATATATATATATATATATACATACATACATACATACATACATACATACATACACACACACATACGGCACCCCTAAACACATTACATTCCAGACACACACTAGATCCCTTACCCAACTCTGGATCATCTACACACATGCACACACTAGATCCCTATATACACTCTGAATCCGTTATAAACACACACTCACTAGATCTTCTACACATTCTGGGTCCTTCAAACACACACTAGACTCCTATACACACACACACTACACTCTTAACATACACACTCTGGATCCCCTATACACACACACACTAGATTCCTTGTAAGCAAACACATACTACACCCCTAAACACACACTTTCTACAAACACTACATCACCCATACACACACTCTATAGCCTGTATGCACACACTTGCTACATACCCTATACATACATTCTCTACAGCCCCTAGCCACATATGCATCACATTACACCACAAACACAACATGACTAAAACCAACCTTATTACACAATACCACACCACAATCAGCTCACTCTACACACACGCAATACCACAAGCAGACTCCAAACACATGCACAATGCTCTTTCCTGGCCCTTCTGTCTCCTGGTATCCATTTATAGAGACACCCGAGACAAGTTGCAAGGAAACACAGTGCAAGCATGTTATTACATTTGCTTGCACTGTGCAGAACAAATACAGTTTTTTTTTTCTCATGCTAGAGCTCTTCAGCAGAGCTCTGCGCATGATCTGCCCTGGAAGAGCATTGAACCAACATGCTCACTTTGAGAGGGGGCGTGCTTGTCATTGGTGATGACAAAACACACCTCCTCTTAGTGGGCCGCTGTGATAAAAAATGCCTGGGCCGAATTTTTCTCCCAGTCCGGCCCTGGTCCCCGAGCATGGGGTCTCTATTCAAAAACTAAGCCTCTCCAGGCATCTCTGTATATGGGAAGTAATTGAGTTGAGCCTCGGTAAACTAATTATCTCCCGGATACAGAGAGCCCAATACCCACCAAAACATACATAAAACAACAAGGTGTCCCCACATGTCATATATTATTAAAAAGGTCTGATCTGAGCGCCCATTCTGGGAAACAGCACTCCTGTCAAATTGTCCAAACGCCATCGACTCAAAGTTTCAGGCGACTGTTGTGGAAAGGATGACTGAAACAAGTTCCATGTGGCCAGATCCTTTCCCGTGTGAATTAACGAGGCTAACAGGCCCGGACTGGCCATCGGGCACACCGGGCAAATGCCCGGTGGGCCGCGGTGGCCATGGGCCGAGGCCGGCAGGGGAAGGTCCCAGGTCTTCCCTGCCGGTTTATGCAGGGCCGGCACTATCCGAGCGCCGGCCCCGCTGTATTCCATGGAGGGCCGGTGGGGAGATCAAAGATCTCCCTCACCGGCCCACTTGAATAGATATGCGGCCG